>NC_056749.1:378941027-378951027 GCF_019279795.1 Protopterus annectens
ACATCAACACTAAACGTTGATATACAAGTAAGGATATATGCAAACAGCATGTCTGCACCTCTTTTGTTTCTTTTTTTTTTTTAAACGTATATTTATGCGAAAGTGCATTTTCGATAAAACGCACTTTCATGTAAATAATCTCATGGACTTACGTTTCGGTAAAACGTAAGTTCGTGAATATACTGTAGATCCATATGTATATATATATATATATATATATATATATATATATATATATATATATATTTTTTTTTTTTATTTATTTTTTTTTTTTATTTTACATTTGTTAACTGGGCTAGTCTAGCTGGATATATTTCCATTTTCAGTAGAGGCCCGGGGAGAAAAGCTCCAAACAGATATAAAAAGTATGAAATATTGTTACATGGTAAATAAAGGATTAATAAAAACAAAATAGAGAAACATACAACAAGTAATTATTACATACTAAAGATGTTAACACTTGAGAAAAGCAATAGTAAAAATATTTACACTTAAGAAAGCAAAAACAAATGTAACACAGTAAGAATCATGTGCAAGTATTCACATCAGGGGGAAAGATTTTGGCAGTAAGTTAATTAGAGTTTAAACAGTGTCAATCTTGCTACATAACTAAGCATTAAAATTTTTGAAAGTTTGGTTGGAAGAGGAAGAAACAGATGTGAAGAGGGTGGTTAGTCAGGGTTGCTACAAGGGTATAACCAGTGCATTTGGAGGTGTTTTTTTTAAGTTTTCATTTAAAGAGTGGCAAGGATGTGATTAGAGTTAGTTCATTGGGTAGCAGGTTCCAGTTTTTTCCTGCTGCGTTAGTAAACAGAGAGTCACCAGCCATATTATTAGACTTTGTTATGCTAGCGAGGAGTTTGCTAGAAGAACGTAGGGAATTCAGATTTTTATAGGGGATTAAGAGCTTGGAGAGTATAGGGGTGTTATTGGGTTGGTAAAATATCTTGTGGGCAATCGGGAGTTGGGGTATTATCAGATGGTTTTGGAATTCCAGCCAGTCTAGTTGCCTAAGATTAAAACAGTGGTGGGTTTTAAAGGGATTGCCATTAGCGAATCTGGCAATGTTATTATAGGAAGTTGCTAGTTTGTTAAGGTTAGTTTTCTTTAGGTTGGTAAAAATAGGTGAAGCGTACAGAAGAGTTGAGATTAGATGGGAGTGAGCAATCTTGGTTCTGGCTGCTGGGGTTAGGAAAGGTTTTATTCTATATAAGGAGCTTATTTTTCTGTTGACTGTTTTAATGGTGTTATTTATATGGTAATCAAATGTGAGGTTATTGTCAATAGATATTCCTAACAGTTTAGTGGTAGAGTCTGAAAAAATAATAGTGCCATTATTTGAAGAGATTGAGAAATCTATGGGGGAGGACTTGGTAGTGGGGGTAAAGAGAAGGAGTTTTGTTTTTTTTTTGGCATTAAGAAGGAGGCAGCATTTTGTAAACCATGTTTCTACAGTGTTGAAAACATTTTGAGTGAGAGAATATAGTTCAGATGTTGAAGTTGCTGAGCATATTAGTGTGGAATCATCTGCATATTGAATGCAGGTAGCTTGAGGAATTGCTACATGGAGATTATTGATAAATAATGAGAAAATAACTGGTCCAAGAATGGAGCCCTGAGGGACTCCTATAGTGATTGGCAAGAAGGATGAAATTTGATTTTGCCAGAGAACTGCTTGTTGCCTGTTGCTGAGGTAGGATCTGAACCATTTAACAGCCTGAAAGTCAAAGGAAAGAGATTCAAGAATATTGATTAAGAGGGTGTGGTTTACCATGTCGAAAGCTTTAGAGTGGTCAATAAAGAGTGCCGATGGGAGGATGTTTTTATTACGGTTTCTATTGAAGGTATCTGTAAAGGATAGAAGAGCAGTAGTGGTACTGTGTGATGGCCTAAAGCCATGTTGACAGTTTGCTATTATGATATTTCGAGAAAGATGATGTAGTAGTTGTTGGTGAATGCATTTTTCCATAATTTTTGCTAAGGGTGATAAAAGAGCAATTGGCCGATAGTTAGAGTAGTCATTTGAGTTCCCACCTTTATGTAATGGGATAATGTGGGAGATTTTCCAAGTATCTGGAATAGTTTCTTCTTGGATTGTCCTGTTTATAAGGATGGATACAGGATAGACAATTACTTTGGCTGCTTTTTGGAGATATTGGGAAGGTAGCTGGTCAGCAGGAGGAGTGCATGGCTTGAGTTTTGGAATAAATTTATAGATGAGAGTAGTAGAGATGGGTTGTACATTGAATTTAGATAGAGAGTCTGGTGAGGTGGTGGGAAGGCTTGAGTTATCTGGAATAAGTTGACTAGCTAGAGATTGTATGGTCTCAGTGAAGAAGGAGTTAAAGGTATTTGCAGTTTGATGGGGGGTATTTGGATCTGCCTCAAATGGGGTGGGTGTTCGGGAGTTACCTGGGGAAAGGAGCTTATTAATGCTAGACCAGAACTTCTGAGGATTATTTTGGTGAGTTTGTTGGAGTTTACAGTAGTAGTTTTTTTATCCTTAAGTATTGCCTTTTTTGTACTATTTCTGAGCTGTCTGAAATGTAGATGATCAGAGATATTTCTGTTAGCTCTCCACTTAGCCCAAACTTTGTTCCAAAGCAAAATTTGATGTCTAGTTTCATTAGTAAGCCATGGGGCTGGGTTAGACTTCATTCTAATGGACTGTTTAGGAGCATGGTTATCCAGTATAGATAAGAATTTGGAGTTAAGATACTTCACAGCGTCTTCAAGTGGAAGGGTTTTTAAAGGGTTCCAGTTGCAGGCTTTAAGCTCACCTTGAAATAATTCTGAGTTAAAGTGTTTGGTAGAGCGTGCTATCCTAGAGGTGGGGAGGTTGGGAAGATCCTTCTTTTCTCTTATGATAAAGGTCAAAAAATGATCACTAACATGATCAAAAAATGATCACTAACATATATACACAGAGAGAGAGAGAGAGACAGATGTGTGATATGTGTGTGTGTGTGTGTGTGTGTGTGTGTGTGTGTGTGTGTGTGTGTGTGTGTGTGTGTGTGTGTGTGTGTGTGTGTAAGGCCGAAACTATATCACAATGGCACTAAATATACAGAATCAACTGATATTGCCAACATCCTGGCAGATAGGTTCAGTGCTAACTTTACCCCCCTCTCAACCCCTAAAGAGCCCATCTCTATACCGGAAGAATGCAAAGTTCCTGTAATCACGGCTGTACAAAGCCAAGAACACAGCATCCATGGGACCAGACAACATCCCAGGCTGCATTCTACATGAACTACAGAATGAACTGGCACTCCACCTAAGTACCATGTTAAATCATAGCCTCACCTCAGGCTTTGTGACTGTTGAATGGCGCACAACAATGGTTATCCCACTCCACAAGAGGGGAGCTACCACGGACCCCGGGAACTACTGCCCCATTAGCCTGTCGAGCCTGGTCTGCAAGGCCATGGAACATATCATCATGGAACTTATAAACAAAGACATTGGTAATCTCCAAACTCTGGATCCCACCCAGTTCGGGTTTGTAAAAGGCAGATCATATCTCCTAAACCTGATAGACTTCTTTGAAGCAGTCACCAAAGCCGTAGACAAGGGTAAGGTGGTTCACACAGCCTCTCTAGATCTTGCCAAGGTTTTTGACACCATCCCCCACTCTGGAATTATAGATAAACTCACTAAACTAGGTATAAATCCCTATGTCACAAGATGGGTTGCCAACTGGCTCACTGACAGAACCCACACTGTGAAAGTAGCAGACTCCAAATCCGACTTCAGACCAGTGGCAAGTGGAGTACCACAGGATTCAGTCCTGGGTCCTCTCCTGTTTGGTATCTACTTCTCTGAAGTACAGGCTAACACAGAAGGTCTTTGGCTAATGAAGTTCGCAGATGACTGCAAACTAGGAGCCATAATCAAAACTCCTAACGAAGTGGACATCCTACAAAAGGGCCTCAGTGAGACAGATACCTGGTGTCAAAGCCATGGCCTCAAGCTCAATGCCGAAAAGTGCATTGTCATCCCCTTTGGTAAAAACTCTGTACCCATGAACTACAACATAGGCGGTAGTATACCTAACACAGAAAGTGTGATAAGAGACCTTGGGACACAGGTGGACAGTAGTCTCTCCTTTGATAATCACATCACCACAGTAGTCAGGAAATCCTTCTACGTGGCACACCTCATCACAAAAGGTTTCTCATCCAGAAAAAAAGAGGTCATTGTTCCCCTCTACTCATCACTCATTAGACCCATTATAGAGTACAACGCCCCTTTTGGTAGGTACCTCACAAGACATCTACAACAACTGGAAAGGCCGCAGAAATACCTCACAAAGAGGATTACCAGCCTCAAACAGATGCCCTACACAGACCGTCTCAAAAAACCCCAGCTTTACTCTGTCGCATATCGCCTACTCAAAGGTGATCTCTGCCTAACATACAAAGCTATGTCAAACCCAGAGCTGTTGGAAATGCTCCACTTAAAGAAATCCCAATCCCACCAAGCTACATGCTCTAGGGACCTAAACCTTGTCACCACAATAAACAGAACATGCTGGAGGGATAGATTCCTGTCCCAGAGACTTCCCATACTCTGGAACAAACTACCTGTCTATATCAAACAATGCTCCTCATTAGCACTCTTCAAGAAAAATCTTGATGATTGGATGTGAAATAGGAAATTCACCCCGTGGATCACCTCTGTGGCTCTGCTTGACAGTGGCACAGGAAAATAATTTTCTTGGGTGGCAAAAGCCAGGGTACCTTTTTGGCTGGGCTTGTACAGGCCCCAGGGCTGATAGCCTAGTACCTACCTATGAACCTATATCATCGAGCATTCAAATGTTCGACGATGTAAACTAACCAAAAAAAGAAGAATTAAAAAAAAAATAAAAAGTGTATAGCAGGGTGCAAGCTCTTCTGAACCCCCATGTGGGGGACTGCACCCCCACACCCGCCTACTTAAATATACCAACTCCGGGATCTCACTATATTGCAGTAATGGCAAATAATCCTGTTTCGTTTTATGGAGGTATGCATTCAGTCATTTCCCATTACCGCAATGTAGTGCGATCTCGGAGTTGGTATATTTAGGTAACGGGAGTGAGCGGGGTACACAAGGCTTACTATAGACACTAAAGATACTAAATTGTTTAGTGTCTATCCCCTGTTATACTGCCCTTATACTGTTGAACATTCAAATGGTCTTGCCCATATCATTGTCGAACATTTGAACGTTCGCCAATCTGAGGGTAATCCATATATATATATTTGTGTATATATATATATATATATATATATATATATAGAGAGAGAGAGAGAGAGAGAGATTGAGAGTGCACAGGTTAGAGCTGCATTGTCTAAGGACAAGAATACAGCTTCCATGGGACCCAGCAATATCCCTGTCTGTGATCTACACATGAATTACAAAGATAACTGGAACCACATCTGTGTGCTCTGTTCACTCACAGCCTCACCTCAGGCTTTTTTCCTATAGAATGACTCACTGCTACAGTCATCCCTCTCCATAAAGGAGGACCAACTACTGTAAATTATCACCCCCTTAGCCTGATGAGTCTGATATGTAAGGCTGTGGAGCGCATCATTATGGAACTAATTAGCAAGGATATAGGGAAGCTCCAGACTCTAGATCCCATGCAATTTGGCTTTGTGAAAGGTAGATCATGCCTGCTCAACCTGGCTGACTTCTTTGAGTCAGTCACCAAACCGGTGGATGAAATTAAGGCAGTTCAAACAGCCTTCCTCGATTTGGCCAAGGCCTTTGATAACATTCCTCACTCAGGAATTATTGATAAACTCAGCAAACTAGAAATCAACCCCTATATTGTTAGGTGGTTTGCAAATTGGCTCACAGATAGAACCTACAGTGTGAAAGTAGCGGACTCCAAGTCAGACTGCTAAACAGTCCTGGGTAATCTCCTGTCTGACATCTACTTCTCAAAAGTCCAGTCCAATATGGAGGAACTCTAGCTGACCATATTCACAGAAGACAGCAAGCTGGGAGCCATTATTAACTCCCCAAGTGATGCAGACATCCCACATAAAGGCCTCAATGAAACCAATGACTGGTGTCAAAACCATGGCCTTAAGCTTAATGTAAAAAAATGCGTCATCATCCCCATTGATAAAAACTCAGTTCCCACTAATTACCACATTGATGGGAGCCCACTGAACACTGAAGGTGTTATGAGAGATCTGGGGACATAGGTTGACAGCAACCTCTCCTTCGACCACCGCATTGCCACTGTGGTCAGAAAGTCCTTCTATGCAGGGACGTCGGGAGGCATACGCACTGTACTGATTTCAGTACAAATTTTTTTAGAAGGGAGGGTAGCTTTTTTGAAAGAAAAAAAAAAACGTACGTATTTAAAGGGTGTTGGCTCCTTTAAGGAGCATACCAGCAGCCAGTCGGAAGTGAGCTGACATCATGTCTGGCTGGCTGCGAGCGGGAAACAATCACTGAGTTGGTGTAGTTTGGAACTGGAAGGCAAGCAATGGATTCACGAGCGGGGAACAATCGGGCATTCACAAATGGATTATCAGACAGTTTGGAAGGCAAGCAATGGATTCGCGGGGAAACAATCGGTCATTCACAAATGGATTATCGGAAGGCAAGTGTGTTCACAAATGGATTAGGCATGGAAGGAAGGCAGGCAATCAACAATTGAAGTAAGTGCATTCACATCACAAATGGATTATCGGAAGGTAGGTGTGTGTGTGTGTGTGTGTGTGTGTGTGTGTGTGTGTGTGTGTGTGTGTGTGTGTGTGCGCGCGTGTGAGTGAGTGACTGTGTTGTTTGCATATCACCATTCCAGTAAAGAACAGCAACATCTACATTCTGATTGCTACTCATATTCCTTTGGCATGTCCAGTGAGAAGAGTCACAGCAAACAGCTATCCTTTCTCAAAGATATATTCCCTTTGAAAAAATAAATCATTAATTTTATTGCATTAACACGTGTTTGAAGAAAACTTATCTTTTTAATTTACTGACAGTTGTAGCTTAACACCTTAACTTACTGCAGTATTTTTTTTTATTTAACCTAAATTTAAGCTACTGATCATGATATATTGTTATACTCCAGCCTCATCCTGAAGTTTCAACCATTCTCCCTACTCTTTAGAATGGATGCCTATCCTTAGATGCCAACTTGTAGACTTAAACTAGTGCTTTATTTATTAAATTACTCTAATGGGACTGAAACCCATTTGTCACTTACAAAACGTATTTCAGAATAGCATATTTGAAGATGTTCAGATAGATGAGAACATTTAAGAGGACACACACTTGATTAAAACTTTAAACCATTGTAAGCTTTATTTTTCCCAGTTACTCAGCTGCTTTGGGTGGCCATCTGGTGCAGAGAGCAATGCTGCTTCTTCACACTATTTGGTTTTCTAGTTTGTCTCCCATGTGCCACCTGGGGCAACATCTGTATGGACTCTCAAATTGCCCAATGGTGTAATTGTGTGTATGTGTGAGTGTGTGTGTGTGTGTGTGTGTGTGTGTGTGTGTGTGTGTGTGTGTGTGTGTGTGTGTGTGTGTGTGTGTGTGTGTGTGTGTGTGTGTGAGTATGCCCTACATGTACTGGTCTCTCTTCCAGGACTGGTTCCAGGACTTTTCATGATGGAAACCTACAAGAAAAACTTTCACAATGGCCTATATGGAGGATGATTCATGGCTATCCATCCAATGCAACAATAATTCTTTTTTTCCATTATATGCATTAAACACATATTCTCCAGAATATTTCCCTGATGTAAAAAGATAATTTGTGACCAAAATAAAGATTGCTCAATATCAGGTTGATAAGAAAAGAAAAGGAAAACAGTTTGAATTAACTTATTTTTGTGATTTTTTCCATTGTGAGTTCTGCCCTTTTATCAATACTATAAGCATGTTGTCTACAAACAAGGATTTCTTGTCACTGGCTGCTTTTCTTTTCTTTCTTTTTGTAAATTGACCATTCGTACAGTAGCAGTCTACTCCATTCATGAAAGCAAAAAGAGTAGCTGTTCATTATGTTATAGTTAGTGCCTCACAGCATGTTGACAATAGAGCAAAAAGCAAAGCATCTGTGGGCAGGATAAAGGCAGGCTATTTTGTTCACTCTTAGTAAACAATTAAAGATGCACTGCTCTTCCTGTAATACCTAACAATCACTGAAATAGCTTATTGGGAGCAGGTTACTTAGCTGCACGCAAAATTGCCATGTTGTGGTATTAGCGAAAAGACGGCCAATGAAAAAAACCTTAGAATATTTGTACCCTTTTCTAAATGGAGGGGCAATGTCAGAAGTAATTATATTAAGCAGGGGGAGGGTACGGTACAAGAACTTATATTGGGGGGATTAGATGCTGTGCCCTATCCCAAATCAAAAAATTGATTTTGGCCCTATTACATTGAGCAGTCTTTCTTTATCCAGTACAGCAGTTTGTCTATTTGGGGTGCAGCCGAGTTACCTTGCCTTGTACTTACCTTCATAAGGAAGCTTAATCTGAACTTAATTATCATAAAGTCAGTTGCAATTCAGGCAGATTTAATAATTATTTTTCTCTATCTTAAAGCTCTAATCTGAAAGGCATATATACTTTATTTAATATACACAAAGCGTTTATATTGTAGGTATTTGGATTTAACTGAAATGCTTTCATCTCCTGCTGTCATCAAGATAGTGTTTTGTTGAGGAATATCATGCAAGTTATGACAAATCCGTTTCACTGAAAAACTCTTCAACAAGCTGTTGTCTAGAGTCCTTTTGTAATTTTAAGCAGTCATCACCTGTTATTGAAAGTGCGATAAGCAGATGAAAAGAACACCAGAACTACGGAGTAGCGACCCAGCAATCGCAATGGATAAACAGATAAAAATCAAGCAAATAAAACGCAGTACCATGCGCCGGGTCTGATGGCTTACTTCAAAAGTATGTTATTGAAAGTGAATTGCTAGACATTATATTTTTTAGCCAACAACACAAGTCTGCCATTTAATTCAACTGCTTAGAAAAATCCTTTAGAAACGTCTCAGGGTTTATTTACTTTTATAAATAACTGTAATGATCAGAGTTATACATTACTTT
The DNA here is from genome assembly GCF_019279795.1 of Protopterus annectens. Lineage (NCBI taxonomy): Eukaryota > Metazoa > Chordata > Ceratodontiformes > Protopteridae > Protopterus > Protopterus annectens. Next base: position 378,950,107 of record NC_056749.1, read on the forward strand.
TATTTCAGAAATGCATGTAGATTCTCTAATTTTGTCAGCTGCTCTAAGTTAACTGTGCTCATATTAAAATGGTGTCCCTTCTTTGACAGGTTCCCAGCTGTATTGTCTGGCAATTTTACATTTTTGCATCACATTTTTGGTCTGTTTTTCATAAAATTGCGGTTTTCTAGCAAATTAGTGGCAAATCATTAAAGACTGAAGTTAGAAAATAATGGCAGACATTTGAGTTTCAGATTTCATACCTTTCAGAAAATTCGTACTAATGCAAGACCTACTACTATTCTATTATCTTTCTAAGTTTATAAGAGCAATATTTAAAAAAATGTCCTTATTTTTGGGCCTTTGCCTCAGTTTTATTTATGAGTTTGTTGCTGTAAGAGGTTGAGAGGTGTGTGTGTGTGTGTGTGTGTGTGTGTGTGTGTGTGTGTGTGTGTGTGTGTGTGTGTGTGTGTGTGTGTGTGTGTGGTAGGTGGCATACCTCTCAACTGTCCAAATTTTGCAGAATGTCCAGATTTTTGCCCCATATTTTTTGTCTGTTCCTCATAAATTTTGTGATTTTCTAGAAAATCATTGAAGGCTGAAGTTGCTAAATAATGACAGACATTTGAGTTTCAGACTTCATGTCCTTTAGAAAAATTCATACTAGCACAAATCCTGTTATTCTAGCAACTTTCTCATACTAGCACAAATCCTGTTATTCTAGCAACTTTCTAAGTTCACGAGAGCATTATTTAATATCTGTTCCTGTTTATTTTAGGCTTTGTCCATATTTCTTGCACTAAGAGGTAGGTAGGTGTGTGTGTGTGAATGAAACATCCTAGTTAGTGGTAGCAGGTGGTTAGTAATTTACTCAAGCTCAAAACCTGTACCTTAGTTACAGAAAACAAAAGCATAAATTCTCTACCCCAACTACCATGCTGC
>NC_056749.1:378953527-379128527 GCF_019279795.1 Protopterus annectens
ATCATGACAGTCATTTATAATCCCACTGTCACCAACCACAAAAAGTAAAATTCTTAAACAGTAATTTAATAACAAAGGATGCACTAACCTCTTGTCCAACCTTCCCTTATGACTGTGAGTTCTACAACTGAGCAGAATTCTGTAGAAAGTGACATATGTTTTTCATAAAACACATACCCACCCCAAACAATTAAGCCAAGCCTTGTCTCTCCACATGATGCACATAGACAATATCTGACTTTACTACTTTGTAATGAATGCATGAATAGATTATACTGGTTAACACATTGAGATAAATACATTGAAATGCATGACATTTCAAACAGCTCAGCATTTAAATCTGCCATTCACTGAAATGAAAGTTAATACCAAGCCAGAAACTAAAGCCGTTAGGCACCTCATCATGTTGAATATGACCATTTTCACCTCTGCTGGCACCCATTGTTTAATCCAGTATGTCCAAGATCAAAAACAGTTAACAGATAGCCAAGGATGACAGTAGCAATTTTTGAATAATTCACATGCAAACCAATTGACTCAGGCTTCTCTTACCACAAACTGAGAATTGTGTCACTAATTTTTATATATTTAGTCAATGTTTTAGTTAATATGACAGACTTTAAGAAACTGAATTTTCATTGGAGATTGATATCTGCTGCAAATGTTAATAAAGCTACATATACCATTGTAAGTGCCCTATTTATAGGCTTGTAACACACTTGGAACACAAGTGAAAAATTAATTTCATTGAAAATATGGGGAGCTACAAAGATCAGCTGCCCAAGAGGAGAGTTGATAAATTGAGGTTGGCATGAGAGGAAAAACATTTATTTTAATTGTGTGCTACCCCTGCAAGAACCAAAACCTCTAAATGCACGAGTTAGGTTAAGCTTACAGAAACTGGCATCTCAACATGGCCTGAAATACAAAAACAAAAAAGTACATTAAAGTATTTAGACTGATATATTTTTGTATGGTCTTGAAATGCACTCACCACTGCACATACTGTCTATAAAAATATTCTTAAGACACTGTACACAATGTCAGGCTTCAGTGCAGACAAAACAGCATGTATTCCCCCCCGCACTTCCACATACTGCAACTCCATGCAGGTCATCCAAGAGTCAACAGGAAAGCAGACCTAAGCATGTTATGCCCACTAACTCTGCTTCTATACAAGCATGTGACTTAGCTATATGTCATAGGCTCATAAGAGTTGCAAATCAATTGAGCTGCAAGGACATTTCAGCTTTGCCAGTACCCACCTTAAGTGTTTCCTCCCTTTTCAAGAAGGGCCAGGCCATTCATACCAGTGATGAATTTATGAATACCCAACCATTCATCCTTTTGAAAGAAAGACAGTGTGTCAACGTGGACAAATAGTTTGTTCTAGAGAGGTGGGTAAGCACTGTGTCATAAATCTATACTTCCACCATGTGCATTTATTTGTTGGAGTGGATTTATATCTTTGGTCACATGATAACCCTGCCCCTAGTTCTAACCTGCATCTTAAACAAAAAAAGCTGTTCCCATAACACTACCACTACAGACGTCAGTTGGGACTCTCATCACACAAGTACATGTGGACAGACACACACACACACACACACACACACACACGCACACACACGCACACACACACACACACACACACGCACACACTGGCACTGCAGATAGCACTGTTGCCTCAGAGATGGGGTTCCTCTGTTCAGTTCTCATATGGGGTGCTTTCTGTGCCAAGTCTGCATGTCCTCCCTTTGTTTGCATGGTTTTCCATCCACATCCCAAAGAGATGCAGTGGATGTATTGGCCACGTTAAGTTGGCCATAGGTGATAGTGTGTGCGTGAATGTGTGCTATGGAAGAACAGACATGGCAGTGGTAGTCACCCAGTGGTATGAACTTTGGCTCTAAATGATGGTCATTGCTGAAGTGACAGTCAAACCCCATGTTGAAAAATAAGAAAAGGGATTGTGGAAGGATGGATAAATATACACACACACACACAACATTATATATATATATATATATATATATATATATATATATATATATATATATGTAGACAGGTAGTCGATACTCCCACAAGAGGTGATAATATCTTGGACTTGGTATTAACCATCATGAGTAACCACTGCAGCACTCCTATAGTATCATCCTCCCTGGTAAAATCTGACCATAAAGAGGTCACTTTCTAAGTCAACATCTCCCCTGACCCCTCTCTAGCTAGGGTCAGACAAAAGATCTTCTCCAAAGCTGATTACAACCTCCTGAGGGATGGTATAAACAGCTTCACAGCCTCCTCCTCCTCTGTTGGAACTGGCACCAATGTCCAAATCTACACCAAAGTACTATGCGAGCACTTATATAGATGCATGGAATCAGGAATACCTGACAGGACAAAATCATCCTCCGCAAGGAAGAGTAAACCTGTGTGGTGGACATCTGCAGTAAATAAACTGTATAACAAAAGGGAAAAAAATTGCTGTCCAGAATCAAGAATGAGCAGGTGCCCCAATTGGAAGCAATCTCTTCTTAGCCTGAACAACCAAGTAAGAGCACTAGTGAATTCCTCTAAACTTAGAGTCCAAATTGGCCATATCTACTAGAGAAAATCATAAGGCCTTTTTCACATATGTCCGCAATCACAAAGGAAGCACCCAGATCTGTTCAGAACTGGTGGTGAAGGACACCACCTACACAAATGCTGTAGATATAGCCATCCTGCGGGCTGACAGATTCAGTGAAAACTTGACCCCTCTGTCCCCCCATCAGTAAATCAGGACATCCCCAGTATCTGCCCCCCTCCCCTTATTTCTATGGAACAGGTCATCACTGCCCTCTCAAAGGCAAAAAATAAAGCCTCCATGGGACCCAATAACATCCAAGGCTGCATCCTACATGAACTCAGAAATTAACTTGCACCACCATTAGGCACTCTATTCAACCAAAGTACCAGCTTTGTCCCTGCCAAGTGTAGGACAGCCACTGTCATCCCTTTACACAAAGGTGGAGCATCTGCCGATCCGGGAAATTATAGACCCATCAGCCTAACTAGCCTGATCTGCAAGGCCATGGAATAGATTATCATGGACCTCATTAACAGGGACATTGGCAACTTCCAAACACTTGGCCCTGTACAGTTTGGCTTTGCCAAGGTGCTGTCATGTCTGTTAAATCTGGTCGACTTCTTTGAGACAGTCACCAAAGCCATGGATGAGGGGAAGACAGTGCACACTAAATACCTTGACCTGGACAAGGCCTTCAACACTATTCCCCACTCAGGCATAGTAGACAATTTTCTCAACTAGGTATCAAGCTGTATGTTATCAGATGGCTAGCAAACTGGCTCACTGATAGAACCCATCTAATCAAAATAAGGGAAGCCACCTTAAGCAGTAGACCCGTAACAAGTGGCGTACCCCAAGGATTGGTCTTGGGGCCTCTGTTATTTGGGATATACTTCTCTGAGGTGCAGGCCAAAACCAGTGGGTTATGGCTGACCAGGTTTGCAGATGACTGCAAGCTGAGCATGGTCATCAATTGCTCAAGTGATGTGGACGTCCTCCAAGAGGGTCTCAGCCAAACAAATGACTGGTGCCAGAAACATGACCTCAAGTTGAATACCAAAAAATACATCATCCCTCTTTGGGGAGAGTGATGCCTTCACATATTATCACATTAATAACAACGCTCTAAGCACACAGTCAGTCATGAGGGATTTGGGCACCCAGGTTGATAGCAACCTGATGTTTGACTACCATGTTGCTTCCATTGTACAGAAAGCTTTCTATATGGTGCACCTCATAAGTAAGGGTATCTCCTCCAGGGACAAGGAGGTCATAACATCCCTGTACTCTTCCCTTATAAGGCTAGTTATTGAGTACAATTCTCCCTTTGCTATGTACCTCACAAAATACGTGCAGCAGCTGGAGAGACCACAGAGGTTCCTCACCAGAAGAATCCAGGGCCTCAAACATCTACCCTATACAGATAGGCTAAAAGCCTTGTCACTCTACTCAGTTTCATACAGATTCCTCAGAGGTGACCTCTGTCTGGCATACAAAGCAATATCAGCCCCCACCTTGATGGGACTGCTGCATATCTGCAAGTCAAGCTCCACTCGAGTAACACATAGGCGCCACCTCAAACTGATCTGTGACATCAATAGGACTTGTTGGTGGGACAGATTTGTGTCCCAGAGACTCCCCCATCTGTGGAATAGACTCCCTCGCCACATCAAGCAGAGTACCTCATTATCCCTTTCCAAGCACAACCTGGATAACTGGATGGGAAACAGAAAATACACCCCTGAGATTCCACCTGTGTCCCTGCTGGACAGGAGCTTTGGGTGCTGACTTGTCTAAACATGGGCTAAATTCTTGGCTAGGCTTATAAGGGCCTGAAGGCCAATAGCCTAGTAACTTCCTATGATCATATATATATATATATATATATATATATATATATATATATATATATATATACATACACACATATGTGTATATAGTGGAAGTGAAATTTGCTTGTTACACCCTTGCCTGCTGCTATAGCCTCACAGTATGCAAGGAGAAGACAAAACACAAAGAAGAACATACATAGGAACACAAAAAACAATAAACTGAATGATGTGCTGAAACAATTAAGCAATTAGCATACCAGGTGTTTCCAAATTAATTACGTATTCAGTCTGTTTGGATGAAGTATGTTAACTAATACAAAGAATAAAAGTTTTTTCTATGTTAAGAGACTAACTTGATATCCCAATCATATCGCTTTGATTTCACATTGTCAAATAACAGGGCAATATGTTAAGAGGTACATGAACTCTCCTGACACAAATAAATATTGTGCTACAGATCTATGAATGTCTTTCTCCCTATTGATATTCCACCAATGACCTTTAAGTATAATGCTGACTTTTCTCTAAAGTCTCATCTAAATAACCTTTGTTAAACTAGAAAAGCAAACTATAAAGTATATTTTATTTTATGGTATTCAACATTTGTTTACTGGGAAAGTCCATTTTGCTAGGAAATTGACCGATGGCATTCCAGAGTGGGCAGGCATAAGAACAGTGTGGAACTGGTCAGAATTTTAGTTTAAGGGTTGGATTACTGAAAATGTCATGAGAATGTCATAAAGAAGGAGGATGCTGAGGCTTTGGTCTGAGGAAGAAACTGATTTTAGAAATGTGATAATGCCCCTTTAATTCAAATTTGAACCTTTGGTTGGGAAATAGAAAATGTACCCAACTTCTCTCCCTACTAAACTAATGGATTGATATTGCCACAAAATTAAAAATTCTACTCTTGAGGCTCTTAAAATATCTGTGGTATTAACTTCAGTTCAACATGAGTAGGAGTATTTGAATCTTGTTTAAAGGGGGAGGGAAAGTGAAAGATCAAATGGGAAAGGACATTTGACTAATCCTAAAATGGTGGCTTGAAAGGATAGATGGCCTAGTACAATCCTATGATCCTGTGATCCTATGATAAACCATAAAGGTTCAAAACAGAGACACAGTCATGTAGAATCTTAATCAGTTGCTAGAACAGGTTTAATGATTTACCATATCAGTGGACTGGGCCTAGTTTTCCCCTTTTCAGTTAAAAACTAGTAACATGACCAAAAGAATTATCACAGTGTTTTAAAAACGCAGTTTACAATCTAAAAACATAATACAAATTAGACAAAATGAACAATCATATAAAAAACACTTTCATAAAACATGCCATAAATAGGATTAGATAAGAATAGTCTGTGAGGGAGATTCACAAGTGTGATACATGCTGCATAAGGCAAATGCATAGGGATCAGCAATTAAAGCCATATGCATACACATCTATAAAATGATAAATATTTATATCAGTACAAAATGCAAGTATGTTGAAGATTCTAATCTTGAAACTAAAATGTAAGAACAATCAATGCTGTATAGTTAAAATGACATGTAATATTCACTATCACAGTGCTTTAGAACAGTTTACTATTAAATGTCTGAAGTGCCTCTGCTTGACCTGCATGTGGTGGAAAGGCACTTCTCAAATTAGCTGAATGCTGAACCAAAATACATCAACTACGCTGCAGCGAATGGGAAGTATAGTTTGAGTATCTGAGTTCAGCACTGTGAACGGAGATAGTGGTTCAGTGAGGAACAGGGAATTAACCCATTTTCTCACTGCAATGTGATCTTGGAGTTGGTATATTTAAGTTGCAGGGGGTGTGGGTGGTGCAGGGGGCATAGCCCCCCTGAAAAATAACACAATTAACGTACTGTTGACTGTAATGGTATGTTAAGGTACATAGCGTAGGTGACTGACGTCACCTCGTGCTATGTCAAATACATTGAACTACAGATGTCAATGTTTTTATTTTTGCCATGGCTGCTGTTTCAACATTCCAAATTCAGCATTTTGGGTTGACCATTGTGACTGGTCGCTGAATGCAGTTTTGGAATTTCAATAGTAAACCCTGTAGAACACTGTGGTATTATCAGTTTCACGCCACAGGCATCACCAACATCCTAGCAAAGAAATTTCACTCCAATGTCAGGACTCCAGCAAAGCTACTAGTATTCTAGATTTAAACGGGTGACTTCCATTATACTCTGTGATCAAAGTGAATCCGCCTCGAGTACAATGAAGAACGCTACTTCCACATGACTGAATAAGTAACTAGTAGTTTTTTTCCCATTGTTCTATATATTTACTTCCCTTTACAATTTAATATCTCTCTACAGTTTTTGTTTCTAAAGTATGGCAATGAAACAAAGTACTCACTGTCACTATGGAAACATAGCTTACCACAGGAACTGAAGAGCGATAATAGTCACCAGCATTATGTGCAAGGTTAGAAAGTTAATATTAAGCTTACAATGTTGAGAGGACAAGTGGGGCCCAGACTCAAGAAATATAAAAAGACCTAAAATTCTTAGTTGTAACCCTTTCTTTCAACATCTCTGATGTTGGTTTATGAAGAAAGTGAAGGAAAGAAAAAAGAAAGAATGATTTATTTAATCTAGTTCAGATTCTTGTTTACATACATGTGTGCACAGACTCCACCAGAAACAAGCCATGTTAATCATTCCTTTTTTTTTTCATTTACTATTTGATAACCAGATAGGTAGTTTGGTCTGAAGATCCTTTTTAGCCACAACTTGAGTGCAGAGACAAGTACAAGCAAAACAACAGTACAGTACAGTCAAACTATAGTATAGTCATCATTTTCCTTAAATCAGAAAACATGTTAATAGAATTAGTAAAGGAATTTTACAAAAGCAGGCAGAGCATGAAGCCACAGAACAAAATATATTGACAGAACAATATACACTATGTTGTTGTGTCTTTCGGCTTTTCCCAGTTAGGGGTCGCCACAGCGGAACTCCGGTCCGCTAATGATTGACAGTAGATTTTTACGTGCCGAGTTGCAAGCTCTGATGCACAACCTTCAACGAAGGTAAGCCCATTCACGCATGTCTCCACACAGAAGACGCTCTAGCTGAGAATCAAACAGGACAGCGTCTTACTGTGAGGCGACAACGCTACCGCAGCACCACCACCACAGTTAACAATATACAATGGAAATAATCAGTGTGTGGGGAATATGAAGCCACTGGGCAAAACATAGAGAAAGCGATATATACAATATACTGGAGTTAAACAGTGTTAGCAGTAGCTGTCAATAGCCAACATTCATTCATAGTAATAACACATGTCCTTTGCTTTATTATACAAACTGTGCCCTAGCCTACTGAAAGTTCGACAAAATAGGACATCATGCAGGATATATAACCTTCCTGGTGAGCACACTGCAATGGTGTTTACAGACATACTTACATGAAAAAAAAATTGGAAATAACACTTCACAGGCGTAGTAATGAGACCCAAAATGTATAAACCTGTACCATGGTATTTTTTCTTTTACTTGCTTAGTTACATTGTTCCAAAGTTAATATCTGAAAAGTTGATACATTTTCAGACTGAAACCACATACAATGTATCTAGTTATGGCTGTCAGAATTTCTCAGGTTTTGCTACGATGTTTCCATCTGGTCCAGGTTTGGGTCAAGTTGTCAAATTAGACAAACAGCACAAAAAGTTGCAATGCTATGCAGCTGCTGAAAGGAGACACTACCTACACAGAAAGTCAATTGCATCACTAATCACCTGAGCAATATACATTTACCTTCCACTTTTCCAACACACAATACTTACACAAATGGCATATATATATATATATATATATATATATATATATATATATATATATATATATAGATATATATACATAGATATATATATATATATCAAATGGGACAGCAAAACAATGCAGTCACCACTCTGTAGATGCAGATGTAAATTTTAATAAAAGTTGATAACACTAATTAAAAGAATAAATTCATATACAACTGATAAGCACTTTCGGGTTACCTTCAGATCTATATGTATATGTCCAGCTTAGCACTTGGACTGTAATGGAAGAAACTTTCAATGCAGCTGCTGGTGTGATTTTTTTAAGTGTATCTATTGCATTAAAGGGGGGGTGGAGTCTGAGTCCTTTGAACCTGCTGATGGTCAACAGACAATAACAAACTTTAGAATAAGAGAAAAAACATCTTAAACTGTGAAATAAGCTAAAAACTCCTTACAATATGGATAGTAATATTACCAAGTAAATGAAAAGCACTGCAAGGACTGGTAAAGCCATAAATGGAGATTATGTTTTGAAGGAAAGAATAACTACCTATCCGTCTTTACCTATATTTACCTATATTAGTAAAACTAAGAAACAATGGAATAACATTCAACATTGCTCTGAACTTCTCTTCAGTGAAACCACTACTCTTACCCCAATTATTTTGCCAATAGCAATCAAGTTTGCTACAAACTTCACCCATGAAGCATCCATTCTACTATCATTTATGCCAGATTTCCTTACCCTACATCATTACTAAACTAATATTCTTAAGGTATTATATAAAAACAAAAACACTTCCTCCATGAGTCCTGATAACATACCTAGGTGCTTATTAAACAGCACCAAAAGGCTGTCACTGAATCTCTTCTTAAAAAATTTAACCTAAGCCTAGCCACAGGTTATGTACCCAAGTCCTGACACACTGCTGTGGTTATGCAGTGCCAAATCGGTGGTCCTGCATCTGACCCTGGAACTTACAAAGCATTCAGGCTTAAGCATCTGATCTGTAAAGCTAAGGAGCATATCATAACTGATCTCATCAATTATGATATTAAAAATTCCATTAAGCTTGACCCCCAATGCTTTGGCTTTGTCAGAAGATCATGTCTGTTAAACCTTGTTAACTAAATTTGCAGACAACTGCAAAAGGATGTAATTGTTAAAAACTGTTCAGATATTAGCAGCCTTCAGAAAGAACATAACTTAGGTAACATCTGGTGTATGGAAAACAGATTTAAATTGAATTTGAAAACTTTTAGCATTATTTCTTTCAGAAAAACAGAAACTGTCAACAGCATATATTAGAAAAACATAGGTTCATATGTGTTTACTAGGCTAACAACCACAAGGGCTGTTTTTAAGCCTAGCCATGCATCCCAAATCTTTGACAAGTTCTGATACCCTTGATAAGTGGAAGAAGGGGCTTGGGAGATGAACCGTTTACAAGTTGCCTGTGTCAATTTGAGGTATAGGCGCCAAACCAGGGATGAATTTCCTGTTCTCTATCCAATTGTCCAAACTGCACTTGAATTGGGTTAGGGAGGAACTCTGCTTCACATGGATCGGGAGCCTATTCCAGAAATGGGGTAGTCCCTGGGATACATACCTGTCTGTCCAGCAGGTTCTATTTATATCACAGGCAAGGTTTAACTCTTTAGAATGGGTAATTCTGGTGCTGTTTGTTTTGTGGATATGCAGGAGGTTCATCAGAGTGGGGACTGACAATACCCTTTATGCCAGGCATAGATATCCCATCAAAAGCCTGTAGGAGACAGAATACAAGGATAGGGCCTTGAAGCAGTCTGCATAAGACATTTTACTTATGCCCTGTATTCTTTTCTTAGGATCATAGGAGATTACTAGGCTAATGACCCTAGGGCCCTTTCAAGCCTAGCCAAGTTTTACCCATATTTCCATGATAAGCACCTATTGCTCCTGCTCAAGAGGGACACAGGTGGAGTCCCTGGGGTGAATTTATGGTTACCCATCCAATTGTCCAGACTGTGTTTGAAGAGGGCCAATGAGGTGCTCTGCTTGACATGAAGTGGGAGTCTGTTCCAAAGGTGTGGCAACCTCTGGGAGACCAATCTGTCCCTCCAGCAGGTTCTATTAATGTCACATACCAGGTAAAGGCCTTTAGAATGAGTAACCTGTGTACCATTTGACTTCCAGATATGCAGCATTTCCAATAAAGCAGGGTCAAAAATTGCCTTATATGCAAGGCAGAGATCGCCCCTGAGTAGTCTGTTTGAAACAGAACAAAATGACAGTGATGTCAGATGTTCCTCATATGATGCTGAAGACCTTGAATTTTCCTTGTGAGGAGCCTTTGTGGTTTCTCCAATTGCTGCAAGTGATCGGAAAGGTACATACCAAAAGGGGAGTTGTACTCAGTTATTTGCCTGATGAGGTAACAGTACAGAGAGGTTATAACTTCTTTTTTTCTGGAGGTAATGCCCTTACTTATGAGATGAGCAATATAGAATGCCCTTCTTACCACTGTGGAGACATGGTGATCAAAGGTAAGGTTGCTGTCAACCTGTGTGCCCAGGTATCTCACCACTGAGTGCGTACTTAGGGTGTTGTTACTGATGTGATATTTAGCATAACATAGCCTTAAAAAAAGTAGTTAGGGGTCTGGACATTTGGGTTGACAATTTCTTCTAATTCAATCATCAAAGGTAATTGCTTCAGGAAATCCAGTTGAATAACATAAGTAGTAGCCAAAAATATTTTGTCTAGATCTAATGCCATTGTCTCCCAGTATTCAACACTGATCAGCCCCTTTATGGAACACAATGCTCCATTCAGTATGTATGCATGTCACATGTCATCTCAAACACAAAAAGCCCCAGAGATTCCATAATAGAGAAGATCTCTGGTCATAAAAACCTAAGTTATCAGGAGAAACTTGAAAGACCTGCCTGAGTGCTGTTTGTCTTGTACACTCCTAAAGAGTAATCTGTGCATTGTTTATAGTATCAGTGGAGAACTGGTGGTCCTTGACTACCTATATTTCACTAAGAAAAGCAGGTCAGCTAACACTAGAAGCAGAAACATGAACCTTCATCAGAAGGTAAACAGAACATGAAGGACAGACAGATTCATCACTTACCACTTCCCCCTTCTCTGGAATAAGCTTTTACTACAGATTAAATAATGAGATTGTATATTATCCATTAAATTAAACCTGGATGACTGGATGAATGCTCTAATATTTATCCTGAAACAAACTGTCATGACTCTCCATGAGAAAGGAGATAAAGCTTGAGGGTGGGTATTGACATGGTGTACATGGTCTTTAGACTAATGCAGCCTTAAAATTCATATGAATCTTATAACTTCTTCTGATTCCACAGTTCTGGAGGAAGACTTCAAGGGTGACTTGAGGAGTAAGGGACATACTTGTAGGAGTGTAACGGTATGAAGTTTGTCTGACATAAATCTGACTAACAGACTATTTTCCAACATGTGCACATCCTGCCCAAAGCTCATGTTCAAATATAAAGTTGCTCATAAGTGTACTTGGTATCAGAACACCTTGGTCAATGGCTGATGCTGACTTGTTGCTCATAATATCAGAAGTAGACCGTATGCTGCTGACACTCAGGACATTTGGCTAGAGTGCAAACTGAACAGATCAGGGAAACCACAGCAGGAAACAGGGTGTGATGGCAATGTTCTGTGTACAAAGTATATTACTCAAAGCTGATAAAATAATCACAAATAAGAATGTTAATGAAAATGTTGAGTTACCCTGAAGACAAGGTAAGGTCAGATAATAGTCTGCAGTTTTTATTTCAAGAATTTAAAACCTTTCCCTGAGCAAGCAGATTTCAGCATAGCATTACACTGAGTACAAAATGTGTACAACTGCATGTCTAAGCTGAATGCATGATTGATATTTGTTTTACTTTGTTATTTGGAATTGTATTCTACTTCTACCAGTATCAATGATTTATGTATCAATAAAAAAAAGGCTATACTCCAAACTCATAGGTAAGCACCAGGCTAGCTGCCCATGTGGGTCATTTTAAGCCTAGCCAATTTCCCTTCCAAAGGTGAGAATCAAGGTTTGTATCTTGTCTGTGTGAGGTAAACACCATAACCATTATATCATCCCCACCCTCGACTATTACTCTTTGATATGGCTAGTTCCAGACGCATGCATCAAAATGTCAAAAAAGGGCAACTGCAGCAGATACAGTACTTTGATACAACTACAGTACATCTTTTCTATGAGGAGAATTAGTCACAGACATAGCAAATTTTTTTGTTTTTTTGCAAAACAAAAATTCAAGCAACTGTAGTCAGTCATTATCAAGGCTTAAGTTATGCAGTACAATGATGGTTTCCATTTTTACAGGAAATATTGATACTGGCTGAAGATTGAAAATAAATAGTAAATACCAAAGTGTTAGATATATCCCACCAAAAGCTGCTAGACACTATGCCAGAAATGCAACTGAAGGCAGTGCAGCATTGTGGGTAGTGTCCTGATAAGTACCGATTATACATCATCTTTTGCCTAGAAAGTTTACACTGGATTCATGTGACCTTGAGCCTGATACATAGTATACATATCCACACACACACACACACACACACACACACACACACACACACACACACACACACACACACACACACACACACACACACACACACACACACACCATGGTAAGGACCCTGTCCTTCTTAGGGGAATGCAGTTGGGATTTCATTCTTTTCATGGGGAACCAATTTGCTGAAAATAGGTAACTGAGCTAATTTCTTAAAAAGTGTTGCATCAAGGAATTTTGGTTTGAGACTAAGTTCACCTATCTTCACAACCTCTTCTTTAGACATAACAATGCCTGGTAAAAAGGTCTTTTGAAATGCTCACGCTTTATGAAAATTATCACTTCTTGTTAATTTCCTCCTGGCCTTCTTGCCTGCTGTATTCAGATGGCAGAGAACTGCTAAATCCATACCAGTTAAAGCAGTTACCATTGTGCACTGGCAATCTAGCTTTGAATGTACATCTAAATGGTTTACATCACTGTCCTTCCTCATAAAAGTCATTATTTTATCTTGTATATATACAGAGAGAAATACACACAGAGACAAATAAAAAGGACTAAAAATTATACACATATAGTGAAATTGCCAAAGGATTCTAGCTTTACTTAAGTAGTCATCAAACTACCCATCAGCAGTATGAAAAGTGTGCCAGAAACTAGGTGAATTTTGTAGTAATCCACTGTATCCTTTTAATGAGAAACAGGATATATTACTGCGCAGCTAAATCAATAACTGATAAAGTTCTACCACAAGAACACAGGGCAGTTAGGGAAAGGAAGGGGAGAAATCAAGTACCATCATAGAAATAATGAATAGAGAAAACTATAAAACAATTAAGACAAGAAGTGTCACTGTTAGAAGACTATAGAAGAGGGAATAAATCAGCAAAAATACTAAGAAAGATAGATGGGATATCCTGCACTATCGCAGATAAACTAAAAATTTCAGCACAGGTGGAAAAACCTAGAAGATACAAAGATAAACAGAAAAGAAAAGTACAAAATAAGCAGTTTATTCATGACCCAAAAAGGTTTTATAGGTAACTGGGAAACAATGTAAAAGGAATTGAAAGACAGACACAAAAAGAAGAAATGGATACATTTTGGAGAAGTATCTATGAAGATCCTGTGCAACATAATAAAGATGCTAAATGGATAGAAGAAGTAAAAGAAAGAATAAAAAGTTTAAAGATACAGGTTATGAAATTGGATGACGTAACAGCCAAAGAGATTGAAAAAAGTTAAGAAAAGTCTCTAGTTGGAAAACACCAGGCCCAGATGCAGTACCTAACTTCTGGTTAAAAGTATTAACATCCTTGCATGAAGATTTAGCCATGAGTAAAACTATTTATATGCACACCCAGAATAGACACCAACCTGATTAACGTCAGGAAAAACAATGTTCCTACTTAAGACTGAACTTGCAAGCTACCCTAAAAATTATAAACCAATAACTTGCCTTCCGAAGATGTATAAACTACGCACAAGAATTGATGCTGACAGAGTTTATAGTCATTTAGAAGAAAACTCAATTATGGCAGTAGAACAAAAGGGCAATAAAAGAAAGTCATATGGAACAAAGGATCATTTATTGTTAAAGTCATAGTGGAGAACTGTAAAAAGGGGAAGAATCTAAGTATGGCATGGACTGACTACAAAAAAACATTTGATAGTATCCCACATTCATGGATAAAAGAGTGCTTAAAAATATATAGGATACACCCTACATGGATCAACTGCATTACAGTGACCATGAAACAGTGGCAGACCACTTTGCAATTAAGCCATAATAAAGGACAAATTATTATCTCAGGGATAAAAATTCAAAGAGGGATATTCCACAGTGACACTGTCACTGCTGCTATTCAGCCTTGCCCTTAACCCATTAAGCTGTTTACTCAACAGCTTAGGCCATGGCAATAATTTGGCTCCTAGAAAACAACAAAGTGTAAAGACTTCTCATCTTCTCTTTGTCGATAATTTAAAACTGTATAGCTCATCAGATGAGGAACTGAAAGCTAAGCCAGCTGCAGGTTGTGAAATCCTTCATAAATTCCAATGCCTTGGATCAGCTTAGTCACACCCCCACCAGAGGCAGCAATATCCTAGACCTGGTCATTACCAACATGGGCAACTGGTGTAATACACCAGAGGTCAATTCCTCGTTGGTCAGATCCAACCACAAGCTAATCACCCTAGACATCCACATCCCACCCCCACCCGCAATTAGGGAAACCACCTTAAAAAACTTCTCCAAAGCCAACTTCACACTTCTTAAGACAGAAGTGGCAAACTTCATGACACCCATGCAGACGGACAATAGAGGTATGACTGCTGAATCCTACACAAATGCACTTTATAAGCACTTACATGAGTGCATGGATCATGCTATCCCTAATAGACCCAAGATGCTATCCTCCAAAAAAAGGAAGCCAATCTGGTGGTCCTCTGCCATAAACAAACTCTACAACAGAAGAAAGAAACTGTTGCAAAAAAGGGTAAAATCCCATGACTGGAGGAACTCACTGGTCACCCTCAGTAAGAAGCTGAGATCCCTCATAAAATCCTCCAAAGCTAGTTACGAAAACAAAATTGCCACTGACTCTAAAGACAACCACAAAGCATTCTATAGCTATAAACAGTATATGCAAGACAAGTGCAAAAACAAGGTGTATCTTTCAAGTATTTTCAAACGAATTCCAAATAAATTCAGGTAGAGCGAAGTGGTAAACGAAGAATAGCAGTTTTATTAGGAACAGAAGGATAAGCGCTTTCACTAACGTAGCTTCATCAGATCCAAGACAAAAGTTACAAAAACACATGCTTTATATACTTAATGCTAAATTAACTAGCAATTATTGATTAACAATTATTGATTAACAATTATTCAATCAACTGTTTTTAAAATAAATGTATAATTCAAATAAAGCATTTAAAACCTAGTATACTATATATGAACATTTCACAAACATATGTATACCTATAAAAATATATGTAACTATCAGAAGTATAAAATGTATATATAAGTAGTCTACATGAATATAAAAAAGAAGTGTATATATGTAGTGTATATAAATATATGTAGTGTATATAAATATTTATGTTTCTATGTGTCAATATAAATACATATAACCATATAAATGAATATTAATATATATATATATATAAATATGAATGTATAAATATATAAATAAATGAGTAAATATGTATAAATATATAATATGTAAAATATTACAGGTTAAGATGTGGTGAATGAACATGTGTATAAATTAAATATATGTGTGAATATATAAATGTATAATTACTTGATGTGTCTACGTTTCCTTAAATGGGGTTTGATGGATGCCCTTTCATTTAAGCCATGGCCTTTATCTGCTCTAAGTAGGATAATCCATCTACTTTCCCTATCCTCTGTATAATTCGTTATATTACCACCCCTTTTATTTACCATGATTTTTTCTAAAACCCTAAAAACAAATGTATGCTGGGCATCAGTTAGTATCAGATGCTTCGTTAATGCATTCTGTGTATTACCCTTCCTAATACTATAACAATGTTCTCTTATTCTATCACGCAAAGGCCTATTGGTCTTGCCTACATAAAAACAAGAACACATTACACACACAGCTAAATATACAACATTTGCAGTCATACAATTAGCATCAACTTGGGTGTAAAATTCTTTATGAGTGTCAGGATGTATAAAAATTATACTAGGATCTATCACTGAACAAAAATTACAGTGTCCACAAGGTTTAGTAAAACAGTGATTAGTAGAGATTATATTTCCTGTAGGATAACATAATAATCTTTTAAGATTCTTTTTATTTCTATACATAAAAGAAGGGTTCGCACCTACTATCGTTGTTAATTTATCATCTGCCTGTAAGATATTCCAGTGTTTGCTTATAATATTTTGAATGTGTGTGTTATCTGTGGTAAAGGAAGTCGAAAATTTAACAGTCCTTATGGGAGAGGTATTTTTAATTTTAGTTTCAACAAAGTGAGGTCCAAAATATGGGACTCCTTTAGTTGAAAGGAGATTATGTGTAGAGTTGAGATGTTCAGCTATCTCTTTTTCATCATAGCCTTTCTCTAAAAGTTTATATTTCAAATCATTTAAATCCCTTTGAAAGCCTGCTTCATTAGGGTTAAGTCTAGACATCCTTAGAGCTTGTCCTTTCATTATATTAGTGAAGACATGCCTCGGGTGCATACTAGTTCTAAACAATAACATGTTACGGTAACAAGGTTTCCTAAAGATTCCTGTATTAAACATGCCACATGGTAATTTCTCTATGTATAAATCTAAAAATTCAATTTTCTCTTTAGAATGGTGCATTGTAAATTTTAAGCATGGTGTTAGTTCATTCATGATCATGGAAAAGTTTAACAAATCATCTATAGTGCCATTCCATAAAATAAACAAATCGTCTACGAAACGCCTATAGAATAGTACATGTGTTCTAAATAATGGTTCATTGAACAACAACAGTTCTTCCCACTGTGCCAGAAACATATTGGCGTAGCTATTGGCACATGGAGTGCCCATAGCTACGCCATCTTGTTGGTAAACGCAATCCCCAAACATGAAAATGTTGTTTTCTAACACTAATTCAAGAAAGTGTACTAACAAATCAATCAAAACATTGGTATAAGTACTATGTTTCTTAAGATAGGATGTAATATAGCTTAAACCAAGTTCATTCGGAATAACTGTAAACAAGGACTGTACATCATAGGTAATTAAAGTTAAATGTTCTATCGAGTTATATTGATGTAAAATGCTATAAAGGTCTATCAAAAATTGTTTAGAATCACGTAAAACAAAAACATTATTATTCAGTATACACCTTAAATGCTTCTCTATAAAAACAGAAATGTGTTCTGTAACCCATCCTTTCCCAGAGACAATTGGTCTCATTGGGGGTCTGGTTGGGTTTTTGTGCATTTTAGGAAGCCCGTGTATGATCGGAACAGCAGGTGTTTTTATATGCAAGTATTCAAACTGTTCTTTACTAATAAGTTGAGCCTTATAAATATCTAATAAAATATTATGTACATAATTACACATTTCATGAGCTGATTCAATATTAATAGGTGCATAAAAAATGTCTTGTAGCATGGTAATCATTTCTGTTTCATAATGTTTGGTGTCCATTACAACTATCCCTGAACCTTTATCTGCTGGTCTGATTGTAATGTTACGGTCATTTCTCAGATTATAAAGGCTTCTCCGTTCATGATATGTCAGGTTATCATGTTTCTTATGTTCAAAATTGACAATTTGTTTTTCATAATAATATTTATACAATTCATCTTCAGTGATTTTCATGTATGCCTCCAACAGTGGATGGTTTGATGGTACAAACTCACTAAGATTTTTAAAAATAAAGGTATTGTTAGAAATGTTCATATTATTAGTACTGCCATGTATATATTTAAGCATAACATTCCTACAAAATACTTTGAGATCAATAACAGTATCAGTTATTGTGCTCTCACTATGAGGGATGAAATTCAGGCCCTTAGTTAACAGTCTAATATCATCATCTGACAGTGTGATACTGGATAAATTATAAATTAGTTCTTGTTTTGGTTTGTCCACATTTTCTTTAGAGTTGTGTTGTGTGATGTTTCTCCGGACAGTTTTCGTTTTTGCCTTCCTCGACTGGCTGAGCGTGTCCTGCTCATGCTCTTCTCCTGTCGTATTGCTAAAGGGAATGACAGACTAATATCTGCCACTTTGTTGTTGTCTCTTACTTTTGGTTTAACAATAGATTCAGCATCATTCATAACAATTCATTTATTTTTAAGAATGTTAACAGTAGGATAAAGATTTGTATCATTATCCATACTACAGTGTGTGAGATGTATAACATCCATAGAATCATTACATGCATTTGCTCCATCTTCAGTTGGTATAGACTTAATAGCTGATACTGTATTAGTAGAGAAGATATTAGATTCATTTTCTTGCATATTACTTGTAAGAGATTCTCTTACAGTATCAGATACTGGCAAATGAGATAGGCTTTCACTGTCCTTTTTAGCTCTATCGGTTTGTTGTGAACCGATAGACCCTTTGATAGTTAATCTATTTTGCCCATTATTATTAACAGGTACTCGATTTGAATTAAATCTCTCCCATACAAAAACTTGGCCTGTTTTGAAATCATTTAAATCACGCGAAACCTTGCTTTGTTTTTGTTGGAATAACTTACGCTCGTAAGCTGAAACACAGTCTAAAATGTTATCAAACAACATGTGCACCACATTGTCTGAGTAATCACTGAACAATTCCTTTTGTAGACAATTCATTCTGTCAGTTAAAACTTCCTCTTCAGGTTTAAAAAAAATCTATTAAAAGCTGTAAATACTTACGGCTATAGCTATGTCAAGAATCTCAATGGCAACACTCAGATCTGCTCTGAGTTACAGCACAATGGCACTAAATATAAAAAAACAACTGATATTGCCAACATCCTGGCAGATAGGTTCAGTTCTAACTTTACCCCCCTCTCACCCCCTAGAGGGCCCATCTCTATACCGGAAGAATGCACAGTTCCTGTAATCACGGCTACACAGGTAAAAAACACACTCTCCAAAGTCAAGAACACAGCATCCATGGGACCTAACAATATCCCAGGCTGCGTTCTACATGAACTACAGAATGAACTAGCACCCTACCTAAGTACCATGTTCAGTCATAGCCTCACCTCAGGCTTTGTGCCCACTGAATGGCGCACCATGACTGTTATCCCACTACACAAAGGGGGAGCCATGATGGACCCCGGGAACTACCGTCCCATTAGCCTGACGAGCCTGATCTGCAAGGCCATGGAACGTATCATCATGGAACTCATAAACAAAGACATTGGTAATCTCCAAACTCTGGACCCTACCCAGTTCGGATTTGTAAAAAGCAGATCATGTCTCCTAAACCTGATTGACTTCTTTGAAACAGTCACCAAAGCCATAGATGAGGGTAAAGTGGTTCACACAGCTTATCTAGATCTCGCCAGGGCTTTCGACACCATCCCCCACTCTGGAATTATAGATAAGCTCACTAAACTAGGTATAAATCCTTATGTCACAAGATGGGTTGCCAACTGGCTCACAGACAGATTAGCGTACTCCAAATCCGACTACAGACCAGTGACAAGTAGAGTACCACAGGGTTCAGTCCCGGGTCCTCTCCTGCTTGATATCTACTTCTCTGAAGTACAGGCTAACACAGAAGGTCTTTGGCTAACAAAGTTTGCAGATGACTGCAAACTAGGAGCCATAATCGAAACTCCTAACGATGTGGACAGACTACAAAAAGGCCTCACTGAGACAGATACCTGGTGTCAAAGCCATGGCCTGAAGCTCAATGCCAAAAAGTGTATTGTCATCCCCTTTGGTAAAAACTCCGCACCCCCCATGAACTACCACATAGGTGGTAGTCTACATAACACCGAAAATATGATAAGAGACCTTGAGACACAGGTGGACAGTAGTCGCTCCCTTGATAATCACATCACCACAGTGGTCAGGAAATCCTTCTACATGGCTCATCTCATTACAAAAGGTTTCTCATCTAGAAAAAAGAGGTCATTATTCCCCTCTACTCGTAACTCATTGGACTCATTATAGAGTACAACGCCCCTTTTGGTATGTACCTCACAAGACATCTACAACAACTGGAAAGGCCACAGAAATACCTCACAAAGAGGATTACTGGCCTCAAACAGATGCCCTACGCAGACCGTCTCAAAAAACTCCAGCTTTACTCTGTCGCATATGGCCTACTCAGAGGCGATCTCTGCCTAACATACAAAGCTATGTCAAACCCAGAGCTGTTGGACATGCTCCACTTAAAGAAATCCCAATCCCTCTGAGCTACATGCTCTAGGGGCCTAAACCTTGTCACCACAATAAACAGAACATGCTGGAGGGATACATTCCTGTCCCAGAGACTTCCCATACTCTGGAACAGACTACCTATTTATGTCAAACAGAGCTCCACATTAGCACTCTTCAAGAAAAATCTTGATGATTGGATGGGAAATAGGAACTTCACCCCGGGGATCACTTCTGTGGCTCTGCTCGACAGGGGCACAGGAAAATAATTTTCTTGGGTAGCGAAAGCCAGGATACATTTTTGGCTAGGCTTATATAGGCCCTAGGGCCAATAGCCTAGTACCTACCTATGAACCTATGAGCCTAAAACTTTTTCAGATGATACAAGAATGTCATTTGGTTTTGATAAGTGTGCAAAAGCAACCTTTAAAGCAGGAAAACATCAGTTTTGGACAGGAATGTGATATAAACGATCTTGAGCAAGAGGGAGTGTATACATATTTGGGAACTGATGAAGGATCAACAATAAAACATGAACAAATGTGAATAAAACTTAGTAAGGAGTACTTCAGAAGACTTAAATTAATCCTGAGAACAGCATTGACATCTATGAACAAGATCCAAGCTATAAATCAATTTGCTCTTCCTTTCCTAACTTACAGCTTTGGAGTGACTGACTGGCACCAAAATGTGTTGGATATATTAGATAGGAAAACAAGAAGGATTATTTATGCTCACCAAATGATTTATAAAAATCAGTGCATACCAATGTTATATATTCCCCATTCCACAGTAGGGATGGGCCTCCTTGAAATTGATTACATGTATAGATCTCCAATTGTGAGACTCCACACATATCTGTTGACCTCACAAGTTCCAAACGTAGTGAAAGTTTTGAAACATGAGGAGAATAAATCTAAGATGACTTATCTGCTTAATTTAGCAGAAGCATATCAACATCAAACAGGAATGGTAATCAAACCAGAAGTAGATAAAAAATCAGGCAGCAACTGAATGTGCCAAAAAAAAAAAAAAAAAAAAAAGAAAGACTATAAGGTGAAGGATCAGATGAGAGGGCAAGAAATGTGGAAAATGCATAAATATAGTAGCAAGTATAGCAAACTTCTGGAAGAGCCTCATGTTGATCAAGAACAAATGCAGGAATGGTTAAGGAGAGGCAAATTCAAACCAAGAAATGAAAGGTTAATATTGGTGTCCCAGGATAGTGGGTTGCATACACGCTGGGTTACAAAATCCATTGAACATGTGGGAGAAACAGACAAATGTAGATTTTGTAAAACCGAACAGGAAACAGTAGCACACCTCGTTGCTGTTTGTGATATACTAATAGTTGTGATACACTAATTGCAGAAGGACTGTATACTGAAAGGAATAATAATGTGGCAAGATTGTCGCACACTGGTGATTGTGCAAACATTATGACAGCAAAGTGGCTGAAAAACACTGGAAACATAAGCCACAAAGCATCATAGAAAATGAAGTTTATACCGCATGGGATCACCCATTACCAACAGTTCAAAAGATAGATGCTACAAAACCCAATATAGTGGTCCAAGAAAAGAAGACAAAAGTAGCATTGATCATTGAAATCGCCACACCCAGTGAGTGTTGCGTACAGAGAGACACAAAGTCATGAAATATCAGGATTTGCAGGCAGAAATGAGAGCAATGTGGAAGAAAGATATCCAGACAGTTCCAATAGTAGTAGGAGCAAAGGGTCTTGTAAAAAGGAATCTACAATCATATTTAGATATGTTACCAATCCATTTAACCCTGTATGAATTTCAGAAGGAGTCATTACTGGGCACATTGCAGGTACTGCGAAGAGCACTCCTGGCTGACATCAAAGATTGAAACAATACTAATTTCATAAACTTTAATCACACTTTGACTTGGGAATGGGGTCCATTCCCATCATGGTATTAGAAACACAAAAGACTTGGAGAAATTAAAAAAGGCTGGACAATTACCTATTCATACCTTTCATATCTTTACTCTTCCTTCTTCACTCACTTGCTTACTTCTATCAATTTCTCTCCCTTGGCTTTCCATCTTAATATACAATAAGCCTGCTCTTCCCTATATTATGTCAATTCCTGTTTGTGTTACACTAATTTACCTTTAATTTCTCTATAAACTGGCTAAAATTTCTTTAACTATTAAAACATCATATAACTTGCATCTCTTAACCAATATGTTCATGCTATGTATAATTTGTTTAATTGTTTAAACTGTATGTATTGTTTAACACTGTAAAATTCTTACTCTTAAAATGTTTTATAATTATTTTCAGATTTTCTTCCCAGGCCACCACTCAAAATGGGCTCCTACCCAGTTGGACTTTTCCAGTAATCAAATGCCAATAAATAAATAAAACATACACAATTAAATAATGCAAGAACAGCAAATAGACCAACAAAAAAGTCTTGATAAATTTATCTGCCATCCTGCTGCTCAACAATGCTATTTGTCAGTAAAACTGATAAATAATAATCCATGGTATGGCAACACTAGAAAACATACTTTTCTGAACCTCTCAGAACAAGAAATCTGGACAAAGCTGAAATTAATGACTAGAGCCGGATGACCCCCAAAAAAAAAATGTGATGGATGTTAAATATACAATGTTGCTAGAATAACAGGTCTTGTGTTAGCAAGCAGTTTCTAACACTGACATGCATGCCCTTAATTAGTTACTGCAACAGACAGCGATTTTCCAGAAAACACAAATCTAGTGAGGTAAATACCAAAAGTATAAGTTAAAAATCTGGATGTTCTGTGAAAATCTGGACAGTTGGGGCATGTGCTGGAAAGCAAAAAAAGTGACTTTTAAAAATCGGAAGAATGGGACTTCTGCATGTGCACATATAAACTGGAGATAATCACTAAGATCTGAAGGACTGAGCTAGTAATCTGTAACTGCTGATTCAGCTAGCAGCTATCCACATGTCTAAAAGACTGGTTATTGTCCTTCATAAAAATGCACGTCCTGACTCGTGTACAGTAAATAATCCGATCAGATTGCCGGTTCCGTAAATAAACAGTCAGATTGCTGGTTCCGTAAGATCGGTAACGCTTATGCTTTTGTTGCTGCCCTTCTGTTAATACTTCTTTCACATAAAAAAAGTTGTTGCCAGACAGTCAAATGACTAGATTATTTAATTCAACAAATGAGGTGAGCTGAAGTCTTTATTATGCAAGACATCAGCAGCATGCCATTAATTGGAGGTGCAAGTAACAGTAGCGTTCAATCACTGGCGTTTACAACAATTAAGCATGCAGAAAAGAAGATTGACAAGACGTGCCTGTTATGTGTACACTGATGTCCTTGCTGGAGATGTACATTTGTGTGGACATTTAGGAAAGCATAGCACTTATGGCAAGCACAATTGCAAAGCCGTTTTCATTTCAGCATAACTAGTGCTTGCCATAAATGCTACGTTTTTCCACCATGCTGGTTTGAATGTCATCATCTGTACTCCCTACTTGTACTGGATGATAGCGATCACATTCTTAAAGCAGGCTTAAGCAGTACTATTTGAAAGAGGGGAACACAAATGCTGGTATTTTTTCCTCTGGGAGCAAAAACTGTATTGGATTTACACACATTTTAAAGGAAGTTGATGCTGTGGGTGGGAATGTAGTTACATCATGTACGATGTCACAAAGGGGGAGGTGATTAGCTAAGTGGGTGTCAATGTTTCAGCTTCAGTCTGAAGCCAGAAACTGATTTTTGAAACGAGATAGTGTCCCTTTAATAAACAACCTGGGATATTATCTGGTCCCATTGAGGCAGTATTTTCGGCCATGCCGAGTGCAGAGATGACCTGTTCTCTAGAGGTACTAGGCAGAGGGCTGGTTTCAGATATGCTTTGGGATATGGTAGGTGAGGATATGTAAAGTTTGCACTGAATTTGTCATCTAGCTGGTTGGTGATTTCTTGCAGTGTAGTATGAGTGATCCCATCTACAACCAGTTTAGCACATAGCTGGGCATTCCGTTTTAGACTCCTGCTGTAGTTAAAGAATGCCTTATGATGATCCTTGGCTAGGGATGAGATTTTAGTTTCATAATTTACTTTAGAAGACTAAAAATTTCTAATTTTCTTATTTAGGCTTAGGAGGGAACTCTTCCTCTGCAGAGTGATATCCCTCTTGCATTTGGACATCAGTTTCTTCCTTGTGTTAATCTGATTATACTTGAAGTCCACACCGAAGACTTGTTTTTATGGGAAGACCTAGTTTTGATCCAGTCAGGTACAGCAGAGTTTATGCAGTCACTTAAGTGTTTGAACAGGGCATTTGTGTACACTTCTGCATAGTGATTATTGATGCCTGTGATTGCAGGTGGTATGAAGCTTTTTATACCATCACATAATAGGTTGTGGTTAGCTTTGGTGAAGTTTTTTATAATTTTTGTTCCTGTGAGGGTGTCAGTTCCAGCAGTTACTTCAAATGAGATTGATTTGTGGTCTGACCTAACCAGGGAAGGCATCACTCAATGAGAAGTACAGTGACCCCCCCCATGCTGGTGGGTACTATGTCCAGAACATTAGAGCCCCTAGTGGGGGTGCAAACATTCATTATAGAGCATTTGTGTTAACAAAGTCCAGGAGCCTCGGGGTAGCATGCTTTTGCTCTTGTATGCCACCTATTCTATAAAAGGATAGTTAAAATCTTCCATGACTAAGGTTTTGCGCTGTATGGCGAGGGATTCCAGTAAATCAAGGTAGGCTGTGTGCTTATCCTTGTTCATGGTGGGGGATCTATAGCAAGCAATGATGTGGGGTATTTTCCCAATAGTTAACTGGGCATGGAGTAGTTCAAGAGAGTCATGCTGTTTGACAAGTCTCAAAGTGTATTTGGTTTTAATGAAGATGGATACAACTCCACCTTTGGTTCCTTCACGCTTATTTTGAGGTCTGAACATGTGGAAGGCATTGTAGCCTTGCACAGCCAGTGTGCTCTCAGCGACCTTGAACCATGTCTTGGTAACAGCACAGACGTCAGCATCTTCCACCATAAGGAGTGCTTCCAGGGAGTGCAATTTCATGTTTAAACTCCTAGCATTAAGCAGCACGACCCTGAGATTATCTTGATTAGATTTTGTTAGGTTGGAAAATTTGTTGTTTTAACATTGCCTAAAAAAAGGCACTATGGGGGAGGCAAGGGCCTTTGCCAGTATTCAAAAGCCTCATGGAGGACAGGTGCAGACCATCTCTAGCAAAGCAGCAAGGTCTGTCTACCATAGTCTCCCAGGCTGACAGATACTGGATCACCCTGGACTGACACCAGAAGTTGAGCCAACTGTTGAAGCAATCATTTTCTGTTTACATTGTGGCATCATCCTGGGTAATGGTAGGTTACTGCTTAGGGCTGGGGACATACCTGTCTGGGACATATAATAATCAGAGTGTTCTGTCATGTCTCTCCTCATATAGTCCAGAGAGGTACATCTCAAGTCATTCATTCCAACATGGACTATGACAGAGTCATAATGGTACTTGTTGTTGTGACTTGAGTGCGTGCATGATTTGTTGGATCCGGGCACCTGATAGGCAGCTGACCATGACCTTCTCCTTTCTCCGGTCTGGTGAGGAGAATGTCTGTGTGTATCATTATGGAGTCACCTATGACCAAAACATTTGATGTGTTTTGCCTTAGGGGCTTATTTGTTGAGGCATGGGTGTGTGTATTGATATGTGTAGTGGTTTCTTTATGCTTAGTAGTGAGTGTGGGCAGTGTACGTTTGGGAGGTCTCTGTTGTTTTGGTAGGCATATAGTGAGTACTTCTACATATATGGGTTTATGTGTTGTGGCCTTATTTTGTGTGAGAAGTCAGGTTTTCATGAGAGGTGAAGTGTACATGCTGACAAGCTGATGTCTGGTTGTTTTTTACGTCAGAGAATTGACTCCAGTTCCACAGTATATTTGCATCTCTGCATAGGGTGTTAGTTTGCTTTAGGAGCAAGTGGTTATCAGTATACGTGAAGCAATTGCTACATTGCCTCAAGGTGCCCAAATCTATCAAGCTGGCAGGAGAAATTATGGGAAACTGCCTGTCCTTTCTGACAGGATTTTCCTGAATGTGGTATTTGGGAAGAAAGTAGGCAAGCTGGACTTAGTCACAAACTGCAAAAATGTAGCAGCAATTCAATTAAATAAAGTTAACAGAGTGTAGTGCTGGCTTAAAATATACTTATTTTTCAGTTTTGTTTTTCAGTTGGAGGCCCTCTTAATGGAATATGGCTGGTTTTATAGCACAATAATACTAAACAGTCTAGAATCAGCAGGTTTGAATGTAACCTTTGCTATATAAGGCAATGAAACACAATTTCAAAGTGCAGAGTAAAAATCAGTCACAAACAGCAAAAAACAAGCAGTAATTCAATTAAATACAATTAAAGTGCAGTGCTGGCTTAAAATATACTTATTTTTCTGTTTTTTTCAGTGGATGCCTTGGATTTCAGTGCAGATACACTCCAGACATCTGCCTAAAATTGCCAAATGTTGAGCAACTCCAGTAAACTGAGCGCAAACCCACACACATGCAAGGCTTATATACAGGCAAATATAAACAGTTTTAACACAACTACCAATGGAAAAGCCCCAAACTGAGCCTTTCTACAGCAATTTCCCAACTCAGATGGGTTCAGAGCTGCACACTTCTGCCAAAAGGGTGCAGGGAAGCCCTTTTAATATAAGATGGCTGGTCTAAGAGCATAGTGATACCAAACAGTCTAGATTCAGCAGGTCTGAATCTAGCCTATGTTATGCAAGGCAAGGAAACACAATTTCTAGATTGGAAGGAGTAAGGGATAATCACTTAAAGGTCAAAGTGAGAGTATTTAGTAGTATACTATTAGATGACCTGCAGTGCTACTACCCTCTGCACAAACAGGCAGCTCTTCGATGCAGCTGTGAACAGTGGGAGGCTATGGAGAACATTTTCTATACAGGATTTTAAACTGGAGAGGTTTGCTTATATGCAAGCATGGAGAAATGTGGTTGCACATTGCACAAATGCAAGGCTTTTATACAAGTAGGATGAAAGACTTTTATAAGGTTAACCCTCAGGCCAATCAGATAAAAACACAAAAAGCTATAGACCAGTAGTTCCCACTGAGGATGGGTTGAATTTAGCTCTCTGCTCCCAGCAGAGTGCAAACAACTCTCCCAATGCAAAACAAACTGGCTTTGAGCTCAAGTGCAGAAACAAATGTTTTACAGCAGAAGTAAGAATTCCTGCAATATCAGGAATTCTTGGAAATAAGTTCACTAACCCTGTGAAATGTTCACAACAAACGACAATTTTGCAAAATTTATAAAAATTTTGGCAGACTCACTCAGACCAGCTTTTGCAATATCAGAGGACATTAGGAAATATCAGAATATTGTCAAAATAACCTAAGAGCAGTACAGTAACAAAGAGATGGAGGCTGAAAAACAGTGATAAGTTCAACAAAATAAATAAATGCCGCACAGAAGTTTTAAATATCACTGAAGCAGTTAGAGCAAGTGCAAAAATATATACTTATATCAGCTTTGTAGGTCCACATGATTTTAGACGCAATCCAAGCCAGGTGCAAGGAAGCTCTGAATAAATGAGTCTAAGAAGAATTCTTCATTAAAAGTAGTGATTAAGCCTGCAGCTAAATGTATTTCATGAACCATTGTTCCACTGTTCAAATGGGTTTCATAACCAATGACTATTGCTTTGACTGGCAGTAAACAGAGGATTAGAGTACTGCAGATGAAAAACAATATATATATATATATATATATATATATATATATATATATATATATATATATATGTGTGTGTGTGTGTGTGTGTGTGTGTGTGTGTGTGTGTGTGTGTGTGTGTGTTAAAATAACCATGAGGTATAATGAAGATACCATGGCAGTATCTTTTCAAGAATAGCAAAAGTAAGGTAAACATTTAAAACAACTAAGAGCAGCAGTAGGCATTTTCTGCTACTGGTGAATCTGGTGATGCAATTTCTTTTGGGAGTCCTGAATTAGAATATTAAAAAGCAAAGCAGTTACTTGTTAAGTACTGTATAATTAATGGGCTCTCTCATGTGAAGTTTTTAATTATCTCAGTCCAAGGTGGGGAGCTATAACAGTGCAGTAAAGAAGAGCATACATTTGTAACTTTAGCACATTTTGCTTTTAATCATTACAGTTGTTAAATATGATTGCAGAAGTCTGCTTTACTTCATTTTATGTGGTTAGTTTAAAACTGAAAAAAAACATCACTTCCTTCAGTTTTATAAAAAAAAAAACTTTAAATTCAGCCTTTTAATGTTACACCCATTCTGAAACTGGAAGCAACATGGAAGTCATGTCTCCAGCGTGGGCTGCACATACATTATGAATTAATATTTTACATAATATGATAACTTTATATAATCTCTCTCCTTGGACATTTTTGTATATTTTTCTTTGTACCACCTGAATATAGTCCACAAGATTAATGTTTTATCCTAGTTAATGAACTCAAACACATTCTGCTGTTATGTATTTATTTATGCTTTACAAGTCTCAGAAACAGCTTAACCACATAACATTTGTGCTAAAACTAAGTGTTTCGGAGGCTGGTGTGAGTTCAGCAATGTTACAACTAGCAAAAAGGCAATTTTAATGCTATACAGACATATATAAGAAAATGATAGTAAACTGACAGTTTACTTATAATAATATGCTAATGAGTATCTTAGAGGCATCACTGCATTTTACAATTTAGTAATAGTATTGTGTAAACATTAAAGCTCTCCCACATCCCAAAGACATGCTGCAGGTGGATTGGCCCAAGCCAAAGTGTGTGTGGTGTGTTGTGTGTGTGGAAGAAGGTAGGCGCGGGCTGGCAACTCGACACTGTAAAACTCCACTGCCATTCAATGTGCGGACAAGATGATCCGGCTGTGGCTACTAACCGGAAAAAAAAAAAAGAAGAAGAAGAAGAATTGTGTAAACATTAAAGCTATTAGAATTTAGTATTGTTTAGCATAATCTGCTCCAGTGAAGCACCCTTATTAGTCTGCAGCAACAATGCACCCTTAATAGCCCTCCAACCCCAATACATCACCCATTGTTGCTTGCAGCTCGTCAATCAAAGAACTGAACAGTATGGATATGCAATTTCCTAAATTCTCAGTAGCCAGCTTGGAGGATATGGGCATCTTGAGCTAGTGTAGCAATTGTCATATGTTTAAGGACAACCACTTAATCCTTAAAGATGCAGACACAATATGCTAGAGGTGTATTCACACAAAGACACTGGAGGCTAAACTCTTGTATATAAGCACACATCAGGTTTTTGAAACTATGCACACAGCACCCTCCTCACATAGCACAAAACACACACATAAACTAACATATGTTGACGCACTTTAAATATAAACTTCCTAAATAACAACGATTGCATAGACTGCCCACTGTCAAAGCTGTGCCCCAGCAAGCTCAAAGGCACTCAGAAAAAAAAAACAACAACCAACATCAAACATACTGTTACACTCAGTGGGGCCCCAAACACTAAGACCCTAAGGCAAACAACCAGCCTTCCCAAGACATTGTAAGATATACTGATCCCCCTCAAACCAGGATGAAAAAGGGAGAAGTTAACTGTTAGTTGCTTACCAGCAGCCAGGATCCACCAAATCATCCATGCCCTCAAATCATTACACCATAAGTACCAGTATGATTCCATCATAGTCCAAGTAAGTGGAAATGACATGAGATGTACTTCCCTGGATTATATTAAGACAGGCATTATGAACAAATTGTGTTGCAGGCTGGTATGAGCCTAGCATTGTGCAGCATACTACCATCAGTGAGGATGCTACCACTATATGAGCAAAAAAATGATTGATTTCAATAACTGGCTGTATTTCTGGTGTCATTTACTACCAACAGTGAGGATGCTGCCATAATATGAGCAAAAAATTATTGATTTCAATAAATGGCTGTATTTCTGATGTCATTTTAGGGGTATCTGATATTTGTCAGCTTGGGAGGACATGGATAAAAGATGACAATGGTCTTTGCCTTTCCCCTTTCCCATCTAGGCATTTGAATCTTCTTCTTTCAGCTGCTCCCATTAGGGGTCACCACAGTGGAACATTGGTCCGCAGAATGGATGACAGTAGAATTTTATAGGTTCATAGGTGTGTACTAGGCTAATGGCCCTGGAGCCTTTACAAGCCTAGCCCCAAAAAAATTACCCAAGCACCATGTCACTAGATGTTAGTTCACAGTGCCCATATCCAGTAATGCAACTGGAATGATCCCTGGAGTGAACTTAAATGAGGAGGTCAAAGCTAGAATCATAGGCTCTTACGTGAATACTAGTCAAACTGCCCTGAACAGCCTCAGTGTCAAATTCCCAGCCCAGAACCCAACCATAATCAGAAGGCACACACATGTACACACTCACACCTAGGGCCAATTTAGAATGTCCAATCCATCTGCAGCATGTCTTCGGAACGTGGGAGGAAACTGGAGCACCTGGAGGTAACCCATGCGAACACAGGGAGGACATGCAGACTCTGCACAGAAGTCACCCCAGCTGAGAATCGAACCAGAGAACCTCTTGCTGTGAGATGACAACACTGACTGCTGCACCACTGTGCTGCCCCTCCCCCTAGGCATTCGAATACTGGTTACAATTTTATCCACCCCCATAGTGCTTATTTGGGCAATGCCAAATTGACAAACCTACTGACATAGCAAAACCAACTCAACTGAACCTCAAGGTGTTACTGCTCAGTGCCAGGAGCCTAAATAAAAAAAAAAATGCACTCCCTCCAAGGTCTCTTCAAATTCAGATATAGAGATCTGTGCAGTTACAGAGACATGGATTAAAGTGACAGAGAGTACCCTGGCAGTGCAAGGTTTCAGTGTCTTCCACACTTTTAGACCAATAACTGCACAGACAAGGGCTAAAGGTGGAGGTGTCTTAATATACGTCAATAACAAGCATACCTCTAGGCTGGTCAAACAGGATGACATGCTGGAGTTCCTCCATGTGCAGATCACTATAGACAAAATCCCTTACCATACCTTAGCAAGTTATAGGTCACCCTACATGTCCCAAGAAGCTCACAATGCATACTTGGACCTACAGAAGGCACGTACCATCCAACCTAACACCTTACTCATGGGAGACTTCAATAACCCCTCTATAGACAAGCAGTCCTACACAGCCTCAAATCTACAAACATAGAGATTGCTAGACTTCACAAACACAAATACTCTTGACTAAATTGTGAATACACCAACTAGAGGCTCCAACATACTGATTTCATGCTCACAAGTGTGGGAGAATGCTGCACTCCCTCCCAATGTCTCATCCTCCCTGGTAAGATCTGACCATAAAGCTGTCACAGTCAGAATCAACTCCATAATCCCATTAATACAAGTAACAGTTTGGAACTATTCCAAGGCAAATTACCTTTTACTAAGTGAAGATCTGTCAAAATTCAATGCCCTTCCAAACTACAAGAACACAGCAATCTATGCTTAATATCTCTCAGAAAGTCTGTACAACCATGGCAATGGCTGCACAGAAGCTTCTTTACCTACCAGAAGTAAGCCCAGGTCTACCCTAGAAACAAACAGCCCTGTTGGCATCCCAAATTAAACAGGATATACAACAAAAGGAAAAGAAATATGGCAAAAATCGGGGAGGGTAATTCCCATAAAGATAAAAACTGTCTTGGCAACTAAGAGGGCTAATTAGGTCAAGCAAAGCCACTTTCCGGTTAAGATAGCCTCCCAAATGAAAAATAACCATAAGACCTGCTTCATCTATGTCAGAAACCTAAAGGGCAGCACACAGCAATGTGCTGAACTGGTGGTTAATGGTGCCACATCCACCAAGCCTAGTGATATAGTGAACCTGTTAGTGGACAAATTCAGTTCCATCATTACCCCCGTCTCACCCTCTAACCATCCCCAAAAATACTCTCAAACATAACCCCTCCAACTATAACTAAGGAACATGTACTGACTGCGCTCGCTAAAGCCAAGAACACTGTGCAATGGGCTCCAAAAACATCCCAGGATGCCTCCTGAGCAGTTTAAAATTGTACTTATCAGGACCTATGACACCATTACTTAACTATAGTCTTAAAACAAGCTTTGTGCCACATGAATGGTTATTCTCCTTTATAAGGGATGACCTTCAACAGTTCCTGGAAACAACAGACCATTAGTCTGTCTTACTTGCAAACCCATGGAAAGAATTATTATGGAAGTTATTGATAAGGACATAGGAGAGTTCCAGACACTGGATCCATCCCAATTTGGCTTTGTCAAAGGAAGGAAATCCTTAGGGGAACCTGGTGGGCTTCTTTGGAAAGGTCACTAAGACAATGGATGAGGGGAGAAAAGTGCACACTGCCTACCTAGATCTGGCTAAAACACTTAACTCAATACCTCACTCTGGCATTGTCAACAATCTTATGGAACTAGGTATAACCCCCTTCATACCATGCTGGATTACTATCTGAATCACTGATAGGACCTAGGAGGTTAGACTCAGTAAGGCCATCTCCACAAAGAGGCCAGTGGAGTTCCCCAGTTTTCTGTTCTAGACCCACTCCTCTTTGTTATCTACTTCCCAGATGTCTAAGCCAATGTCAAAGGCCTCTGGCTAAGCAAGTTTTCAGATGACTGCAAACTGGGTGCAGTCAATGAATCCCCTCAAGACAAGAACACTCTTCAGGAAGGCCTAAGCTTGGTGCCAAAACTGTGGCTTAAAACTCTGTACCAAAAAAATGCATTATAGTACCATTTGCAAAGTCAACCATCCCAGGTAACTATGTTATTAATAAAACACCCCTAAAAGTTGATTCACTAGAAAGGGATCTGGGAACTCATTCAGATATTAACCTAGGCTTTGACCAATATGTGTCCAAGGTAGTAAGAAAATCCTCCTGTGTTGCTCAACTTATAAGCAACAACATGGCATCTAGATCCAGAGAGGTCATCACACCTCTGTACTTGACCCTCATCAGACCCATCATAGAGTATAATGGCCCCTTCGGTATGAACTTGACCAGAAACATTCCGCAAAAGGAATGTTCACAAAGGTTCATTACAAAAAGAGTACAGGGAGTAAACATAATGTCCTACACTGAGCAGGTCAAAACTCCGCCTATTTACTCAGTATCATACAGACTTCTGAGAGGTGATCTTTGCCTGGTATACAAGACTTGCCTGGACCCTGTTTTGACAATCCTTTTGCATATCTGCAAAACAAACAGCATCAGAACTACTAGATTAAAAGTCCTAAATTTTGTTTATGACATAAATAAGATATGTTGGCGAGACAGACGTGTTTCTCATTGAAATCCCATTCTCTGGAACAGTCTCCCCATCCAAGTTAAACAGAGTTCCTCCCCATCCCTATTTAAGTGCAGATTGGACCAATAGATTGGGTAATCAGAAATTCACTATGGTCTGGCTCCTACCTCTCTGATGGACAAAGGCAGTCAGTATATCACCCCCTATACAAATCGTATTTGTGGGTCACATTTGTGTTGCATGGCTATGCTTATTAAGAGCCCTAGAGGTCATTACCCTAGTATACACCTATGCACCTACGAATGATGTAAAAATGATCAACAAACTGAACTGTTATTTGAAATAAATTTTCACAGAAAAAAACTGAAAGGACCAACTTTAATTTAAAATTTTGTTCATAATTGTGAAAACTTTGAACTTATTTAAATAATGATGCCATAGCAGCATTTCACTCATTTTCCTTTCCTTTTTACTAGGTTTTCTTTTTTCTTGTTTGTCAAATATCACTAATCTATCCTTTTTATAAAGAACATGTACAACAAAGTTGTATAAGCCACGCAAGAATTGTATTACATGTAGTACTTCAGTCATGTCTTTTGTATTACTTATCTCTTGTTTTCTTCAATGAGACAACTGTTTCCAGCTGTTCCTCTCAAAATGCCTCTTAACAGCTGCGTCCCTCACAGCAAGAGGGTTCCTGGTTCATTTCTTAGCTATGGTGCCTAATCTGAGTTCACATATCCTGCTTGTGTTTGCATGTTTCTTCTGAGTACTCTAGTTTCCTTCCTTATAACAAAGACATGCATTAAGTGGATTGGCATCCCTAAATTGTCTGTAAGTATGTATGTGGTGTGTGCGTGCGTGCGTGTGTGTGTTTGTGTGTGTGTGTCACAGAGAGACAGCATTGTGGAGGAAAGATCTGGCATTATACTTCCAGTACTTCTATTATCTACTTGCTTAAGTGTGTGGATGTCATAGGTCATTTGTGGCTTTACTGTGCACAATGCAACTGGACAGCACTGGACTGGATGAGTTTCATTCCACTTCCTCACAGTTAGTGACAATGTAATGATTTTTTTAACATAAGCTACCTCTTCAAAATCAGTATTGATAGGTCTACCTATTATTATAAAACCGACAGAGTGACTTCTAACATCTTTGTACAAAAGTGTCTAAACAAGGCTGCCCTCTATTGCCTACTCTTTTTCTGTTATATATTAACCTTACTTTACAATATTTAGAGAAAAAGATACATTAGTTAGTACAATTTCTAAAAATAATTTTTTTCTTCAGACTTGTAAGAATTATGCAGACTGGAATTTCAACTATCAATCTACTTTTAAAAATATAATCAGTAGTGTTTGGCAGCTCAGATTATCAACTTGGCTTCAATTATATAGCTGCAGAACTTCATCAGACATGAACACAAAGAATATCCAACTTATTATCAAAAAAAAAAAAAATTCAAAAACAATATCCCAAATATTTATTTTGTATAGCTATGTATACTTCAATCTAATTGGTAACACATGAATTTATCAAAGATTCCCTCCTTTATTGTACACATAAAGAATTACATTTCAGAGAGTGACTTTATTCCTAGAATGGATTTAATTCAAGGTGTCCGTGGATCACAGAACATAATGTCTAATTCAGTTATCTATTGTATAAAGCAATCCATTTCAACTTTTCCTCTAAATTCAATACAAAACCTAAAAGTATATCAAATGAAGAGAATATTAGCATTTCTTTCACACTGGAATACCATCAAAGTGCCGAACGTCTGAAACACCAAAATGGCAAAATATTGACCACTAAAGGTTGAAATAAAAAACATAGAAAACTAAACACACTTTCTATGTGGGGTAAGCCTCTTGGAGCCCCCATGTGGGGAACTGTGCTCCCATACCCCCTGATAATTATATATACAATCTGTCAAATCACAGTAGAGTGGAGAAAAGGAAAAGCACCAGTCTCCACTCTACTGTACTCTCCTCAAATTACTGTTTTTTGATCTTCTGTCATTCGGCATTTACAATGCATTTCTTCATGTTAGATTATGGCCATGAATGCCACTGTTACTTGAGCCTTTAATTCAACAACTGAACACAGACATAGATGTCAAATTACATTAGATTTGAAAATGCTAACTAAACTATGCATTTTAATAACATTTTTTTGTTATATCCTTTACAAATGGAATGATCAAACAAAACATTCTGTTAAGAATTTGACTCCTGACAAGCTTGGATGGTCTAGACCCTCCAAATTATGCTGACGTGGGTAAAATCAAAAAGTCACTTGGATGAACATGTGGTTGATTTGTCCAAATATTCAACACTGGTGGACTAAAATCCATAGTTTTCTTGCAGATGACACACCTGTAGCTGCTGACCACGTTTGTGGATGACTGTAAGTCAGGTGTTGTCATTGAAATGATGTTAACAAACTGCAAAAGGGTCTCACAGCATCTAATGACTGGTGCCAAAGTCATGGCCTCAAGCTAAATGCAGAAAAATGTATCATCATGCCATTCAGCAAAAACACGACCCCTATTGATTAACACACAACCTGTGGTGAGAGACCTGGGCACTCAGGTTGATAACAACCTCACATTCGAACATCATGTAGCAGCAGTGGTCAGAAAAGCCTTTTACTTGGTTTATCTCATAGGTAAAGGGATTGCATCCAGAAAAAAGGATGCTATTACCTCTCTATACTCCTCCCTCATTAGACCAATAACTGAGTATACCCCCCCCTCATTTGGGATGTACCTCTCCAAACATCTGCACCAACTGGAAACGCCACTGAAATACCTCACAAAGAGAATCCATGGCCTCCAACACCTGTCCTATGTTGACAGGCTCAAATCACTATCACTCTACTCAATATCACACAGATTGCTCAGGGGTGATCTCTGTCTTGCCTACAAGGCCATCTCAGACCCTACCCGCTAAAGATGCTCCACATCTGTAAGTCTAACTCCTCAAGCACTACCCACTCAAAAGGCCTGAATCTAATATGCAACATCAACAAAACCTGCTGAAGAGGCAGGTTTGTCTCCCAGAGGCCGCCCCATCTTTGGAATAGACTTCCCATACATGTCAAACAGAGTACCTCACTAACCCTCTTCAAGCTCAACCTTGATGAGTGGATGGGAAACCACAAATTTGTCCCAGGGGTTCTACCTGTGTCCCTCATTGACAGGGGTGACAGGTGCTGACTGAGGTTTCTTTTTGGGGATAAGCTCTTGGATAGGCTTGAAAGGGCCCCACGGCCATTAACCTAGTAACCTCCTATGATCCTATGAATGTAAACATTCAATTTAGATCATGTATTTTGACAGAAATCTATATGAAAGGGATCTCCAACTACTTTAGTCCTTTATTTGAATGATGGTCTCTTTTCACTCAATTTAATAGTTCTGACCTAACTGAAAAATATATATTACAGTTATATTGCTGAGAGACGGGGAGGGTATTAAAGGCTATTGTAATTACATCTAATTCAATTGTAAAAATGGATTTTTGTAATAAAAATAAAAATAAATAAATAAATAAATAGTATTGAAAGTTCTGGTAAAATTAGAACATTTTTACTCTGACTGGATAAATAGTATGATCTTTAATAATGTTATTTTAGGGCCTTTTACTGCAGACCAAGAAGCTTTTCTTTTTTTTCCATAGTTTTTGAGGAAAAGTCGTTATCAAATCCACTGTTATTGTTAGTGTCCCACCTTCATGGAAAGATTAGTATGTGTCAGAATAAGTTCCTTGCCTAAATGTGACATACATTTTGCAGTTATGGATCTTGCTGGAACTTATGATTTTACAGGGGGTTCACATATGATGTGTGAGCTCTTTCTGTCCCATAAGAAAGTTCTTCTTGCATATTTGTTTTGGTAACCTGATGGCTGAAAATATATTTAAAAGCACATGAAGCCTGACTGTGCATGGTGTTCAAAATCATTTTTTGGAATATATTACACTTTTAGTGTCTAGCACTGAACTTTATCCTGTGTGTCCCTCTTTGTCAGTTTTGGCTAAAATATACCACATTACCCCCTTCCATTTGCTCTGAAGCTCTGTGAATTCTTAGATTGTGTCTCCTTTCCCAGTAGATGAAATCCTCCACTTTTTACCAACAGTCAAGTGTTTTAAAAATATTTTAGTTTGTACTCCCTCCTCTTTTAGTCTGCCGTCTATTCTAGAAACAGAAGTTAATGTATCTTTCATCTGAACTTCCTGTTGTTCTGTCATAGTTTGAAGACACACCGTTTAATGCAATTCCTCAGGATAAGCTCAATTGCAGTAGAAAACTTGTCCATTTTCACTGCAACACCAGTAAAGAAGTCAGCATATTTTGTATATCCTTTACTGACATGTCATGCTGATTGCAGCTTAAATCCTTTTTAATGGATCTGTCTTGCTGATTAGGGGTGGAACTGCTCATTTCTCTTATATGGTCCAAACTAAAAAAATGTTAGGAAATGAATTCCAAAGTTACAACTACATAGCTCTGACAATTCAGGGACACAAAGTTCTTGAAGTATAGAACTCTATTTTGTATGAGTTGTAGAAAACTTTCCTGGCAAATTATTCAAATTTCTGCAGAGTACATGAAAGGAACTAATACTCAGTGCCAACCTGGATCCCTCACACTCACTGACACAGATTTTCCTTCACACAGATTGCTGTACATTTAAATCCATTCCCAATGCTGTCTTTCATGCCAGCTATTTTTTTAAGTTTGATTTTTTTCCTATGACATTATGAGTGTTAGTGATTCTAGACACTGATGTTGATAAGTGTACGCTACCATTTAATATGTAAAAGCTTGGAAAATGAATCTTGGCATTTTGTGCCAAAGCATGTAACCTCCGGTGTCATTTCAGAGGTACTGCTCCATATCTTTTTAGGATTTTCACTGTATTACGTGCTCAATAATGTTTAGAAGAAATATGTATTTAAAAGTAAATGGCATTCATAGCATAGCCCTAGAAACTTGCCAACATTTGATCTGAACTTCCTGCATTTTTTTTTTCATAGCTGAAGTCTTGATCATTGAACAGTATGAGTAAGTCCAACTGTGTGTCCTGAGAATAGCTAGTGAGAGTTACACTGATTCTATAACATAAAGAGAAGGAGTTAAAAGTTACAGAGAGGGGTTTTTATTAGACAACAAAAGTGCTGGAAGGAGAAGATACTGTTATGTTTCTATTAAATTTAATACTTTTCATTTATTAACGATTATGTTATTTATTAGTTTATTATTAAACTTTAATATTTGTTTATGCCTTATAATTAAAACCCCTACATTAATAATCTGATGTAGCTACACCTACTGATAAGAGACTATGTACAGTCTCCAAAGAAAAGTAAATTATCAGTAAAATGATTTAATGGTGCAGTGGTTGCATTGTCACCTTACAGCAAGAGGATCTCCGGTTCAAATCTCAGCTGGGGTGCTTTCTGTGCAGAGCCTGCATGCCCTCCCTGCATTCATGTGGGTTTCCTCTGGGTGTTCCAGTTTCCACCCACGTTACAAAGACATGCATGTAGAGCTTTTCTCCCTGGGCCTCCGCTGAAAACTGGCTTTGTTCCAAGTCGGACTTTCCTAGCAAACAAATGTTAAATAAATAAATAATGCTTGTAAGCTCTATATACATACTTAGATTTTTATTTCCTAACTTAGGGATCAGAATCAGTTCACCAGATATTGTGGAACTGTGTGTGTGTGTGGGGGGGGGGGGGGGTGATGGTCACAAAGGTTACAGAACACCTGTTTAAAATAAAAAAGTTAAGATATGCTTGCATGTTCCACTACATAGATTCATAGGTTCATAGGTTCATACTAGGCTATCTGCCCTAGGGCATTTATAAGCCTAGCCAGAGTGTGTGTGGCTTTCACCACCCCTTAGGATGAGAATACTATACCCATTAGTTTGCTGTGCCTCTGTCCAGCAGTGACACAGAGATGATTCCAGGGGTAAACCTACGATCTCCCATCCACTCGTCAAGATTTCTCTTGAATAGAGTCAGTGAGGGGCTCTGCCTCACATGGACTGGGATTCTGTTCCACAGTGTAGGGAGTCTCTGGGTGATGAATCTGTCCCTCCAGCACGCCCTATTTATATCCGTGTTGAGGTTTAAGTCTCTTGCTCTCGTGGCTCTGGTGGATTTGGATTTTTTGAGGTGGAGCATGTCCATTAATTCCGGGTTGGACATGGCCTTGTATGTCGGGCACAGATCACCTCTGAGCAGACGGTATGCGACTGAATAGAGCTGGAGTTTCTTCAGTCGGGCATCGTATGACATATGTTTGAGCCCCTTTATCCTTTTAGTGAGGAACTTTTGGGGTCTTTCCAACTGCTGCAGGTGTCGGGTAAGGTACATTCGAATGGGGCGTTGTACTCAATCATTGGTCTGATAAGTGAAGAGTACAGGGGTACAATGACCTCTCCTGATCTGGATGTGAATCCCTTCATGATCAGGTGGGCAATGTAGAAGGTCTTCCTAACCACTTTGGCAATGTGAGTGTCAAAAGAGAGGTTACTGTCAACTTGGGTCCCCAGGTCCCTGATAACTTCTTCCGTGTTTAATGGATTACCACCTATGTGGTAATTAGGGTTACCTTGTTTTTCCCAAAGGGTATGACTATACATTTTTGGCATTTAGCTTAAGGCCATGGCTCTGGCACCAGTTATCCATTTCTATGAGACCTCTCTGGAGGATGTCTGTGTCTGATGGAGTGTCAATTATGGTGCCCAGTTTGCAGTCATCTGCAAATTTTGTCAGCCACAATCCCCTATGTTTGCCTGCACTTCAGAAAAATAAATGCCGAACGAGAGGGGCCCAGGACTGAGCCCTGTGGGACACCGCCGTGACCGGCTTAGAGTCTGACATGGCACCAGCAACTCTAACCCTGTGTGTTCTGTCCTTGAGCCAGTTTGCAACCCATCTTGTGACATATGGGTTTACATCTAAGCTGGTGAGCTTTTCTATGATGCCCGAGTGGGGTATTGTGTCAACGCTTTTGCTAGGTCAAGGTAGGCTGTGTGAACTGCCTTACCCTCATCAATGGCCTTAGTGACTGTTTTGAAAAAGTCGACCAAGTTCAAGAGGCAGGATCTGCCCTTGACAAAGCCAAATTGGGTAAGATCCAGTGTCTGTAGGTCCCCAATGTCTTTATTTATGAGTTCCATTATGATCCTCTCCATAGCTTTGCAGACAAGGCTCGTCAAGCTTATGGGGCAGTAATTTCCAGGGTCCGTAGAAGCACCGCCTTTGTGGAGTGGGACCACAGTTGCCGTACGCCATTCTTTGGGTACGTATCCTGTAGTAAGGCTAAGATTAAACAGCAGCCTTATGTGTGGGTTTAGTTCCTCATTGAGTTTGTGTAGCACACAGCCGGGGACACCGTCCGGTCCCATTGATGCTGTGTTTTTTGCTTTAGAGAGAGCAGCTCTAACCTGGGCATCTGAGATGTTTGGGAGGCTAGACTCTGGAGGGATAGATACTTCTCCTTTTGGGGGGGGGGGATTTGCACTGAACCTGTCTGCCAGTATGTTGGCAATGTCTGTGGGTTCAGTGATTTTTTTATCATTTTGGACTAATTCTGAGCATATCTGGGAGTTTCCACCCAGGTTTCTAACATAGCTAAACAAGGGGTTTAGTAGATATTTACAGCCTACCATAAATACTGGCTACAGAATAACTAGAAAAAGAGAAGGGATATGATAGGATATGATAGGCATATTCAAGTACCTCAAGGAAACTGGCAGCTGCACACCACCCATCTCATTCTCACAATGTAAAGCTAAAGGGATGACAAAGCAGCATTACGAGGAAGTAATGTTTCACATAAAAAAGTTGTGAATATGTCTGTCTTTTTGTTGAATTGAAGTTGACCAAAAACAGTAACAGATTTCAAGAGTGAATGAATTACAGTGCAGTTAAGATGATATAGATTCTTTCATTGCTAAAAACAAACTCTACGCAAGGACAAGATATATTAGGTATGCTAAACAGTCCTTTGTCACCTATCAGATGCTTTTCTTTTACATGACTAAGCTTACTTTCTTAAGTAACCTTGATGATATCTGGCATACTGGTTTGACTTTTTTTCCCCATAATATATTTATTCCAACCTTCAATTCCCATATTTCACAAGACATTGTTTTCTAACTAGTCTTGCAATTTGATTGATGCACTACTGAGATGACTATACAGGCAGAAAAGTAAAAATGTTCTTATATCTGATTCCTCATTTAGCTTCAGATTTTTTGCCATTATAGTCAGTTGCTGTTTCACTCTATAACTCTTCTTCAGTTGGACCTAATATCTGTACCCAGACGTCACCATCTCTTAGTTTAAATGACCTCATCAGCCAAGTGTGCCTTGCAGCTCAGACCTCCCCCCCAAGTCCATTTTGATACAAGGTACCTTGCACTGAAATCTAACACACACACACACACACACACACACACACACACGTGTGTATAGGAGATCTCTTTTGCAGCTAAGATTATTAGTGCATTTTTCTACTTTTTTCAATCTTCTGTCTAGTGTAATATATGCCACCCTACTGCAGTTATCTAATACTGAGTGCAAAATATGACAACATATCTAAGAGTACTATAGTATAAGCAAGCAAGAAAAAAATGTTGTAACGCACAGTGTGAAGTAGTGAAAGACATATCTACAGGATGCAAGACTGCATGAAATGTGGCAACACACTATCTCTTATCTCTATCCAGTATTCTATGCAGTTTTCTGCAAGTCACAAAATGATTAACAGAGATATTTATAGTGCTATCTCAAATTAATGATATGGTACATTGCTGTGACAGTTTCATTTTTAAAGTCATACAGGATTATACAAAAAGAAAATAAGAACAATGTGGGTCAAAGAGAATTTTTGCCATCTCAGCTCAGTGTGTAACTGTAAAGAAGTAATTGCAATGCTTTGAGAATCTTAGTCTATCAGACATTTTGAAGAGAAACATCTCAAACTTGTACTGCCTATCAAATGGCTTGATCCACTCTCAGCAATGCTAAAGAATGTATATTCAAATGAGATGAACCAGTAGCAACAGCTTCATGCTCTACAAAAATATGACTGGTCTCTGAAAACTCTTATGTGCTCTTGACATGGATATCAAGATTCACCCCTTGAGTTTCACTTCATTTCACCATCGTGATTTGTTTGACATCCATGTTTCAAACACATAGTAAGTTGGTTATGATTGAAGTCTCGGTCATAATCCCCTATATTATATATAACATGTGAGTGAGTGTGGAAGTATGCGTGAATGAGTGTATATTCAAAACTATCAGTAAAATTATGCAAAATGTATCCT
The DNA here is from genome assembly GCF_019279795.1 of Protopterus annectens. Classification (NCBI taxonomy): domain Eukaryota; kingdom Metazoa; phylum Chordata; order Ceratodontiformes; family Protopteridae; genus Protopterus; species Protopterus annectens. The sequence continues at coordinate 378,996,825 of NC_056749.1, forward strand.
TCCCTTACAAAATTATATGTTGATGGCTAAGTCCTGATTAACTCTTGCAGACACTAGCTTAGTTAATGTTGTTTGGTCTACCAAGTAAGAACAGAAATATTAGTGATGCAGAAAGAAAGTGGGAGTGAAAGCTGAAGTTGACTGATAAGCTATGATACGTATTTAGCTGGTGCACAGCTCTCAACCTTCTGTCTCCAAAATGTGGAGTACTACATTTCATAATAGAACAAATGGGCAAAATGTGGAATACTTATTAACAGCTTAGTAAAAATTTCAGCTAGGAAGCTCATATGATAGTTAAATGTGTTACTTTAGAGCTATAAAACAGTCTTTTGATTATTTGATATGATTCAGTATTATTTGCCATGAACATAAGTTAATAAAATTAGCACTGAATGTATGACAGACTGTTTCAGTGTTGAACTGTGAGGAACAATGACTTTTTCAGACTGAAGATAAGGAGCATTGTTCACAATAAGGTGCACTTAAGAGGTATGAGCTGTCATATGTCATATCATACACCTTTCATATATGAATTGGATTCAGAGGCCTAGACCCCTGCTGTAACCATAGGATTAGGAAACTAAATCTTCAAAGTATCTAGAGTTACAGCGGTATAAATCATGCACCATAACAGAAGAAAATGGCCTAGCGGTGATCACTAGTTGGACCACAGCTAGAATTCATTATCCAGAAAATGATGGCAGTACTGAAAGAGGATGGCAACACTGTGAGTGACGTTTGTAGTGACATAATTACATCTGGAGAGCACCAAAGAACAAACAGACTATGCCGTTATCATCATTCCATAGAATAAACAAGTTGACAAGTTCACTAAAGCAGCAGCAAAATTATGCTAGAGGCTTGGTTGCATAACAGAAATGGTGTATCCATCAGAACTGGAAATCATGGCCTGTGCTTCCTAACACAGAAGATCCGCAAACATCACTTTGTGACTCACGATAGATTATAAACAGTTACTGTTTGAGACTACTGTCAGTACTCTTGGAAAGTCTCCATGCTTCAATACTGTGCAGACTTGGAGTTGTTGTGAAGTTTTGGGGGTGCAGGGGGATTGCCACCTTGCAAAAATTGTTTTTGAATTGTTCCATTAAGATGACTGCCTTTTAATGTTTGGATTGGTGTGATTTCTGAAATAGTTTCTGAGATATCATATTTTGATCTCACAGAGTGGCAGTGATAATCATAATCAAACTGTACAGGACCCAATAATGGCTCCATTTAGAATACTTCCTGTTGCTTTGTGTTCAGTATTTGGAATAAGAATCTAAGGTTCATGCAGAGAAGAGGGCATATGTGCTGGTTTAAGGCCTACAAGAACTGGGATATGAGTAGAACCTCCAGGAAGTGGACTTGATTTGCAGGGAACTTCAGAAACAGGCCACATATTATACAATCAGAGTATGGGGGGACAGAGATAACAACTCAAGTGATCCCATTTCAGGATAAGAATGAGGAAATACTTCTTCACAGAAAGGGTAGAATAGGGCATAAAACATCACTGAGGATGTTCAGTGTAGTGTAGGGCAAAGAGTATATTAATAGGAAGGACAGAGTGAGAACTATTCAAAGGAGTTAACAGCAGTAAATAAAACAATGAAAATAGGTATGAAATTATGCAAAAATAAAACAAGGATTCCTAATCCCCTTTAGGCAAGAATTCAGTCCAGACCTGGTGGATGCTTTGTTAGTCTCCACCATTACCAAGACAAACACTAGATCATACTGAATACCCCTCCTTATCAGACTTCAGGAAGAATGCCTCAAAACATGCAAAGTCTGAGCTAGGAGATATCCACCCTTCTTGGAATTAAGATGAATATCATTACTTCATGAGAACTCTTGAAATCTGTGGGTATAACTTAAGATGAATACAGGCTTGTTGCTTTTGAACACTACCTGGGTTTCATGATTTTTTGGAAATGATTCTGACTGAGCTCATCAACGTAGTTTTAAGACCACTAGTTTCTTTGTTTTTTATTTTGTTCTCTAGTTTTCCATCATCAAAGATATACATGCAATTAGCCATCAGACAAGGGACTTCATGACAAATATAGTCTACTCATAAAAAACTTTACAAACAGTGTCTGTTTACTTCATCTTTTTAAAGCTTTTCCTTCCTACCTACAAAATGTCCATTTACTTATGCTGTAAGGCTCTAAACTAACATTGCTGATTACACATCAGTCCTATCTTATCTGATTAACTATTTCATGGTTTACCCTTGCTTTTGAAATATAAGCACTAGGTCTTCGTAACAACAACTCATACTGATCCAACTTTTAGAAGAGCTGCACTCAGTTTAATAAATTCATTAGGCATTTTAGTGATTTTAAATGTGTAAATCATATTGCCTTCATTCCAATTCTCAAAGGAGTATACAGTTAGTTCTACCTTGGTATTGAGAATTTTGCACCAAGTTGACCACAGTCTTCTGCAGTTAAAATGACTGTGTTTCTTTTTTTTTTTTTTTGCTTTGAAAACATTGTCTATCTAAAACTATACATACCATACAAAAACAGTGCAATGAGCATGCCATCATTGAAAGGGCACAATCTCTTTCATCTCACTAGGGACCCCACTTGAATCTGAGCATTCAGTAAGCTTTCCCCATTACTTTTCATTACTGGTTTTGTTTTGCCACATAACGTTTATCAGTAATATTTACTTCCAGATTGTCTCTTTTTCTTTCTCACGCTTTCTTTTCTCCTGTTTTCTAACTTCCTCAAGTAAGAGTCATAACTGAGTTTCTGTGCCATGCATCCATGCTGCTGCTGCTGTAGTCTTTAACATTAAATCTCATGTTTTGGCTTCTACAGTTTCTTAAGGGTTGTCCTTTTTCTTACAACTTCCCCAACCCATATCCCTGTTTTTGTGTCAGTGGTGCAAAAGGTGGTACACTGTCTCCTTTGAAGAAGACTGTGGGTTCAATTCCCACAGCAGGCAGATCAATTGCTGAGACTGCAGTGCATCATAAGGAAGAAGATGATGCACTGCTGATTGTTTTGCCCTTTGGACAAGACATTAAACTAAAGTTCCACCTACTTCAGTTGGTGGTAGCTCAAGTGGAAGTAAAAGATCCCACAGTACCTATCGAAAAGAGTAGGGGGCCTTTATTTATATGCAAAAAGAACTTTAATTTACAATTATTTACAAATATTTACAAATGTACAAATATATAGATATACAAATATAGTTACACATATTCATAATTTCCCTTATAATCATACTACATTTTCATCCATATTAGATCCCCACTCTTTTTCCATAACCACAATCTGATTTTACTTAATATTGTTGCTAAAATCACCTTCATTGAAGGTTGTGTGTCAGAGCTGGTAACTCGGCACGTAAAAATCAACTACCAATCATTAGCGGACTGGAGTTCTGCTGTGGCGACCCCTAACCGGGAAAAGCCAAAAGACACAACAACAACAACAACATTGTTGCTAAAATCCATTTAACATTAAACATAATTTAATTTATTCTTTCATTCCATATACCCTTATGACATAAAATAACATTTCATTTATTCTTTTAACATATTCTTTTCTTATAGTCTTATAATATCTGTATTTAATCATACCCATGTTTATTTTATCCACTTTTTGTGTTTTTTAAAAGATCTTTACTTCTTGACACTCATTTTTGCAAATTATTACTTTAATCTAGATTTTGTTTTTTGCAATTTTAACATCATCTGCATATGTTAACAGAACTGGAATTCTTAACCCTTCAGGTGTTACATATCTTACCTCCTTCATTTTGTAATTTATTTCACATGCTATCACATTCATAACTAATGCAAAGAGTATACAACTCATTGGACATCCCTGTCTTGCACCACTCTTCATATGTATCTCTTGGCTTAACCAGACATTTACAAGAAATTTTACTTTATTATTATTGTACTCTGACATACATAATTTCCTAACTTTTTCACTTATTTTATATTCTTTCATTATTATCCATAAGATTTCATGTCCAGTTGTATCAAATGTCTTATTAAGGTCTCCTATCATGATTCTTGCTCTTTTTTTCAATTCATATCATCCACAATTTCTCTAATCATCATTAATCACTTTTGATAACCCTTCCCTTTATACTACATATACTATCTTCCATAATATTTTCCATTTTAGTTTCAAACCTGTTTTGTATTATTTTCATAAAAATCTTATAATAATTATTATTCAATACTTTTGGTCTCCATTTTTTTAATTCTCTTCTATCTTCCTTCTTCCCTATCCATTTAAGTTTTCCACTACATAATTCTTTATACATAAAACCTTCATTTAACCTTTCATTCAAAAGCTTAATTTTTTTTGCCAATCCTTTAAGTTTTTATGCATTACATGCTTTATTTCATCTGGTCCTGCAGCTGAATCTATATTTATTTGCCCTAATACTTTATCTAGCTAATTTAAAGAAATCTCCTTTTCCAATTCTTTATTCTTTTTTCCATTAACTGTTTTACTTTCCATGTTTTTTGCACTGCCTTCTTTTTCTCTTTAAACATTTATTGTACAAATTGTACTACACTTTTCATAATCTTTTCCTGAGCAGTTTCTCTTTCCTTTTACATTTTTTATTTCTCTCTTTACACTACCATCTTTCTTTACTAATTTGCTTAACTGACTTGATACTTCTCTTTTTTCCTTGCAAAAATATCTTTGCTGGTATAACAATTATTGTATTATTTCCTGATTTCTTTCCCACAATTCTTTTCTTTGTCAAAATACTTTCTATCATTATGTTCTATATCTTCCAATGCATTGTTATGTGTTCTTTTACATTTTTTCTTTCTCTACTTTTCTCACATCATATTGCCATTGTAAATTTTTTTTATACTTTTCCTTTAAATATCATCCACCATTGACCAATTTTTATAAAATGTTCTCATAATAACATGATCTTCCAAAACTGTATTACTAATCTCTTCCCTTCTTCATTTCATGCTTACTCATTTATCCTTTTTAATCCTTTGCCTATTTTTACATATTCCTTGTTTTCCTTTATCTCTAGCTGTATTGCAAGATAAGCAGAAAGTCCTGTTTCAACTACCTCTTGTTATCCTATAACTAAACCTTCTGATACTATAAAATCTATTTCAGTTATATACAGTCCCCTTTTGTAAGTCCATGAATTTTTGTTCTAAATTTTTAATGTACCACATCATATAACTTTTAACGTTTTTCTTATACTATTTCCTTTCTTTTATTGCTTGCCTCTTATATCACAATTTAAGTCTCCTGTTATTTTTACATTCATATTTATCACTACATAGTCTAAAATTTGATGAAATAAGCATATCATGCTATAATTCTATACACTTGTTCTTTCCATTTTAAATCTACTATGGTTAATCGTCCAATTTTTGTTAAAGTTACATCTAATATCATTACTGTACATCTACACAACACAGCTTTTCCCGAACATCTCTCATTTCCACACTTCCAAATCATCTTTCCTCCCCATAGTTTCTTTGTTTGTAATCCTTCATTTGTTAAAAATTGTGTGTTTTCTAATATAGTTATATCTATATCACATGTATTACATCTCTTCAAAATCTCTATTCTTCTTACTGTATACTTAATACTATTCAAATTTACAGAAAGCACTCTGCAATTTTCATTTTCTGTTTTTCTTAGATTCATGGTTTCATAAGTTTGTAGATAATTACTAGACTAGCTTTCTTAACAGGCCATCCTAAGCCTAACAAATTTCCCTCACAAAGATGAGAATCAAACACTACACATTGGGTCTGTGAGTCAAACACTTTAACCATTATACCAACCCCTAGTCATTAGATGTATATACTCTTTTTCATCTTTTCTTTCTTTCTTTTGTACTTATCTCCTTTAAATTTTCATTTTCTGTCGTTTAACCTTTTATCAGTAGAATTCTTTTTTACTACCTTACAATTTATGTCTTCATCACTTATTTCAGAACCTTATTCTATGTCCTCTTTATTATTTTTCTCATCTAATTTTTCTACTATTGCTACTACTTCTATTTTTTCTTTGTTCATTTTCTTCTATTCCTTCTTCTTTTTCTTTACTCTTGTTTTCATTTTTACAATTCATCCATCGATGGTCAATTTTATTACCTTGACAACATTTCAGTAAACATTTTTTGCATTATGTTCCACTTCCCACAAATTTACTTATCAAATGTCCTTTTTTATTTTATTTTTTTTGTGGAAAAAACATGTTTTGGGTTGTTGCCAGTATTTTACGACACCCCTGTTCTCCTCTGCATTTATCATGATTGGCATATGTATAATTTTTCTCTTTCTATTTGTAATGTAATATTTCAAGCCCATCCATAAGCCCATAAATCTTTTGACATAAATGTTTGCAATGTCCAGTACTTTTTTTTTTAAAGTTTCTAAATGTCCTTTCAAAGTCTTTCTTTCTACCTCTGTTTGAATTTTGTTTTGGGTTACAGTCTTTCTTTTTTCATATTATCCAAGAAAATTTTCCATTGAAAAAATGTCTCATATATAATGTCACAAAATGTATCTTTGTTAATAAGAATAAATGCTCTTACCTCATGTTTTACACTCAAAGGAGTTATTACACTGTCCCTCACTTTATACCTGCCCTTTTCTTTGTCTTTACTTTGAATCCTTACAAATTTCTTCCATTTTTCATTTTCTTTTGCCATGCTTTGTGCTTCTCGCCTTTTGCCTTATTTTACTTTCTCTGCATATGTTTTCTTTTCTACCTTACCACTATTCTTCAGGATTGTCTCTGCATCCTCCTTTTGTATTTTCTCCATAACGTTCCCCTAGGAAATATCTTTTTCATTTTCTGGCTCAGTCTGCATCACCTTTCTTTAAGTAATCATCCTGCAACCCTCCCAACTGGATGGTAGTAATTATACAGCCATCGTTTGCCAACTCATCTCCATCAAACAGATTTCATTGAAACATCTCCTCAATATCCTGCATACATTCTACAGTCTCAATATTTGTTTTATCTTCCATTTCTCTCACCACTCCATTATCTCCTTCTTTCTCCATCTTCCTCCCTGTTTCTCCAGGCTGCCTCTACACCTGAAACATATAAAAACTTTACACACCCCTGTTAAAATGCTAGGTTTATGTGATATAAAAAATGAGACCACTATAAATAATTTCAAAATGTTTCCCTCCTTTAATGTGACCTATAACCTGTACAATTCAATTGAAAAGCAAATCTATTAGGGGAAAAAAAATAAAAAATAAAAAAATAAAAAACATACAATAAGCTGGATGCATATGTGTGCACACCCTTAAACTAATACTTTGTTGAAGCACCTTTAGATTTAAATACAGCATTTGGTCTTTGTTGGTAGGAGTCTATCAGCATGGCACAGCTTGACTTGGCAATATTTGCCCACTCTTCCTTACAAAGGAAGGCATCTCTTATGCACAGCCCTCTTCAAGTCTCCCCACAGATTTTCTATTGGATTTAGGTGAAGCCATTCTTTTGTTGATTTGGATGTATGCTTGGGGTCATTGCCATGTTGAAAGGTGAAATTCCTCTTCATCTTCAGCTTTCTAGCAGATGCCTGAAGGTTTTGGGCCAAAAGTGACTGGTATTTGGAACTATTCATAATTCCCTCCAGCTTGTCTAAATCCCCAGTTCCAGCTGAAGAAAAGCAACCCCAAAGCATGATACTGCCACCACCATGCTTCACAGTGTGAATGTTGTTCTTTTAGTGATGAGAAGTGTTGTTTTTGCACCAAACATACCTTTCGGAATTGTGGCCAAAACGTTCAACTTTGGTCTTATCAGACCATAACACATTTTCACACATGCTTTTGGGAAACCTGATGTATTGTTTTGCAAATTTTAGCTAGACGTGGATGTTTTACTGTGTAAGAAAAGGCTTCCATCTTGCAACCCTACCCCATAGTCCAGACATATGGAGAATACAGGGGACTGTTGTCACATGTGTACACAACCAGTACTTCCCAGAAATTCCTGCATCTCCTTCAGTGTTGCTGTAGGTCTCTTGGCAGCCTCACTGACCAGTTTTTGTCTTGTCTTTTCATCAATTTTATAGGGATGTCCAGTTCTTTGCAACGTCACTGTTGTCCCATATTTTCTCCACTTTTTGATGACTGTCTTCACTGTGTTCCATGGTATATCCAATGCTGTGGAAATTTTTTTGTACCCTTCTCCTAACTGATACCTTTGAGATCCCTTTGATGCTTTGTAAGCTCTCTGCAAATCATGGCTTTTCCTGTAGCAGGCAACTGAGTAAATGTCAGGAAAATCCTACTAGGACACCTGAACTTTATTTGGGGTTAACTGGAGTCTCTTTAATTGATGGCAGGTGTGTATGCAAAAAGAAAGAATGATGTAATTAAGCGAAAAGGTGCTTCAACAAATTATTAGTTTAAGAGCATGCACGCTTATGCAACCAGCTTATTGTAGGTTTTTTTATTTTTTATATTTTCCCCCAACAGTTTTGTTTTTCAATTGAATTGTGCACGTTATAGGTCACATTAAAGGTGGGAAAAGTTTTGAAATTTTTTTATTGTGGTCTCATTTTTTTATATCTCAAAAACTTGGCATTTTAACCATGGTGTGTAAACTTTTTATATCCACTGTGTGTGTGTGTGTGTGTGTGTGTGTGTGTGTGTGTGTGTGTGTGTGTGTATATATATATATATATATATGTGTGTGTGTGTGTGTGTATATATATATATATATATATATATATATATATATATATATATATATATATGTGTATATATATATTCTGTATACAAATTTTACAGCTCATTTATAATCATTTACAATTGACTTACATATTCTCCATTTTTTTTTTAATTTTTCAATTCCCCCCACTCTTTTTTCCACAACCAGAATTTATTTTTTTTTAAAAATGTCAGACAGTACTCATTTCTCATTAAAATTTATCTTATTCATTCTTTCATTCCAGACAATCTGCATTGTACAAAACAATTTTCATCTAATCTATTTACATCTTTTTGTTTAATGTTTTCATAGTATCCATATTCTAGCATGTCCATATTTATATATTTCATACATTTCAGTCCATTTAAACATTTCAACCACATATTTCTTCCCACAATTTACTTGTTTACATTTAAAAAAAATTGTTCAGCAGTCTAATTCCCCACAATATATACAGACTCTATATTTTATTTTTTATATGGCATGTTTGCCTTTACTGGAAGCTTATCTATGGACAAAGTCCACAAAAAGTCTATACATTCCACATATTTTCAAATCTTATCATTCTTTCTTTTACAGATTTTACTTTTTTAATCCAAGTGTTTCCAAGGGTAAATATAATAGAATTTTCCCATTATATTTTCATACCATTCTTTCTTATTCTTTTCTATATTGTTTAAATCAAATTTCCATAATATTTTCTCTTGGTATATTTTCATTTCCATACAAATAATTCCTTTATTTCTTTTTAAACATTTAAACTTTTCCAATATTGCTTTATATTTTTCTTCTATTATCTTTATTAATACATTTTCCTTCATTCCTGCTAATATATCCTCAAACTCTCTGATACCATGAAATAATCAATTTCATTTTTCAAATTACTCCTTTTATATGTCCAGTGTTTGATTTTCCATAAGTACATTTTGCCATTTTAATCATCTCTGAAATGACTTTTGCATCTGCCCCCCTTTTCTCCTGTGTCTTAAATCACAGTTAAAGTTTCCCTCTACTATTACTTGCATATTCACACTAACATAATCAAGTATTTCCTTAACATAATCTCTCTCTCTGTTTCTGTAAAGTGTATGCATAAAGTGCAACTATCCTATATATTTGATTCTTCCATTTTATGTCTAATATTAATATTCTTCCTAATGCTACTAACGTGAAATCCAGAATTTCTGTACATTCTTTACATACAATTATTATGTCTGAGTATTGTTCTTCCCCTTCATTCCATATAATCTTGCCTTCCCATAACCCATTTACTTGTATTCTTTCTTCCTCTGTTATTATTCTTATATCTATTAATATTATGATAGCCATATCTAGCAATCTACACCATTCTAACACTCATAGCCTTCGCTGGACATTTTTATACTATTTACATTTATGACTAGGATTCTCACTTTGTGATAAAGTTCCTATTGCTTTTATCCTTTTCCCTTTTTTTCCTTCTATCCCTATGCTTTTTAATTTGTACTTTCTATCTTTTACTCTCTTTCCAATAGAATTTATTTTACTTTTAACCCTTATCCATTTATCTTCCCTTTCATCACTGAAATTACTTAATTCTCCTTCTAACTCTCCTTCTTTTACCTTGTTTTTCTCCCTTGTGTATTCTTTTATTTCCATTCTTATATCTTCCTCATTTATATTTTCTTTTTGTGTCTCTTCTATGTCAATCTCTCTTTATTGGTCTACCTTTATTTCATGTGTATGATTCTGTTTAACATTACAGTCCATCCATGAATGTCCTATTTTTTCACATTTTGTACACTTTTGCTCACATTTTTTTGCTTCATGACCAACTTTACCATAAATGAAACATTTCTTTTTGTCACAATTACTGATTAAATGGTCATTTTTACCACAAAGAAAACATGGTTTTGGTTGACCCCAATATTTAACCAATCCCTTATTCTCCTCCACATTAATTATAATAAGAAAAATGTATTATTTTGTCATTTTGCATTTTCAATGTAACACCACATTCCCATCCCCCAGTTCATAAACCTCTGGTGTCATAAGTCTTTGTGTAGAGTCGTAATGGACATTACACCATTTTAAATAGTCTTTTAGATCGTTTCTTTCAACTTCAGTATGAAATTGTATGAACACTCTTTTTTTGGCTTCTCTATTAAATGCTCGCAATACATATAAGTTCCACAAATTTTCATTCTTTCTTTTTTCATATTGCTCTAAGAATATTTCCATATACTGCACCCCCTTGAAAAAAAATGTCACAAAAGTATCTTTGTTAATACAGATAAATGTTCGTACCTCTCTGGGTTTTACACCCAGTGGTGAAATGATGCTGTTCTATACTTCATACCTGTCCAATTCCTTTTATGCTTTGCTACTTATTCTTACTCAGTGCTTTCTTCTTACTTCTATTTTCTTCTCTTCTTTCACCTTCTTTTACTATTTGTGCATACAATTTCTTTTCTTCCTTCCTTATTTCTTGAATTTCTTCTTGTATTCTGTCTATCTTTTCACCCCTTATTTTCTCCATCTTCACTCTGCTCAACTTCTGACTCATTATTTAGCATATCCAACTTTTTTGCTGTTCAATTAATGGCCTCACTCATCTCCAATACTTTGAAAACATGTTCGTTCTCCTCAATTTTTGATGTTCTGCTTCCTGCTTCTCCAAGCTGCCTTTGCACCCAGACCAGAAGCCAGGAAATGCAACAGTGAAGAGAGTCCCCATAAGCAAAGAGTATGGGAAGTTCCTCAATGCCCTAGCCAAATTTCCCTAACGGCATAACTGGCACCTTGGGTCTACCCTGAAAAGAGACTACTTGTCTGGTAGCACTAACCCGGTCTACATAGGATGAATAAATAAATAAAATGCATGTGCTATTTGCATTGTGTGCTTTCATTCCTGTACTGCTTTATTTAGTTTAATTGTGCAGTGTAAGTGGCTCAACAGGTAGCACACACACATCGGATGGTGGAAGATAATAAGATTATGAGTTCTATTCCCACAGCAAGTCATTCAATTTATTTTCCAGTACTGGCACTGTAGTGCAGAGTAAACAGAGGCAGTGCACACCCGAGGTACTGTCCTTCAGATGAAAAGTTATACTAATGTTTCACATGCCTGAGTAGATGGTAACTCATCTGGATATAAAAGATCCCAAGGTTCTGACAAAAAAAAAATCACTACGGGAGTATTTATTTCATTTGTCATACACACAATTATTTTTAGATATATCAAAAAACTTCAAAGACCTCTGATATTTCTAACAAAAAAGAATCCCTGGTTTCAAAACTCTTAGCTATCAGAAAAGATTGGAATCCCTCTCCCTGTACCCAGTGTCACAGACTCCTCAAGGGAGACCTGTGCTTTGCTTTCCCTGTCCCCAAGAAGCCCTTTATGTGAGACCTTTTTTTCTCAATGTGTCATATAAACTAATGGATTAAAGGGAAATTGTGGATTTTTTTACTTTCTTTTCCAAGAGTTTATGTGACCTCAGAGGTGATTGTTTAAAGTCCAGGAGTGTGGGAGCATAGCCCACATGTAGGCAAGGCACAGAGCACCCCACAAAAATATTTTTGATTAATTTAGTTTGTACTTGTTTTATTGCAACACTATATCTGCATTGTTATGACTACTGGATTATTTCAGTTAAAATGTATAATGTTTATTTATGGATCCAGTTTTGAGAACTGCTGATCAGAAGGTAGACAAATGAAATTTGTTTTAAAAAAACACAGAAATTATTAAACCTAGTGAAAGAAAAAAGTTGATATATACAGAAAGAGCATTCTGTATTTAATTTACACAGCCTACAGGGCTTTTCTGTATGTAAAGAAATGAAAAAAATCTATAAACTATAAAAGTAAAAAAGTTAACAAAGTGTCATGATGGCAGCTCTGGTTACCGACTAATGTCAAGCAGTAGTATCATTAACGTCAGGATGCACTAGCATTTTAACAGAAATATTAACTTTTATTCTGCACAAAAATGGCAGCTCAGTAAGAACAATGTTAACAGTTCACTCATCACAAATTTGCTATCCCCAACTGTTTTTTGTAAACCAGCATGTATGTGGTCTGCTGCAGCAGGGATTTTGACAGACAGATACCTTAATCAAATGTTAAGCAATCCCTGAAATAAGGGTTGCAGCACATTTGTTATAAGTTTGTAAAAATGTAAGGCTAGCAGAACCAACAGCACACCTAAAATGCTCCTCACAATGCTCTCTTCGCCAGAGGTTCACACTGGATATGCTAACCATAAAGATGTTACCAGCCACTGTTTTTTTTATCAAATATAGAAAAGGCAATATAAAAAAAAAAAAGAACTATGACTGGCATTCAGCTTATGCATGAGGACGTTTTCACCTTCTTTGCTTCTTGACAGAAAGCTTTCTTTTCCTCCACAGGATGTAGTTATGAGAGAAAACACTAAGCAAGTTATACTGATAGATTTTTCACATAAACCACAATAAAGATACTTGTGCTGGCTGAAAAAAAATGACCACCATATTCAGAAGGTTACATACAGAAATAGTGTTTTCTCAAGGCATGCCAGCTAATGGGTTTCTGTCATATACTTTCTCACTATAGTTGTCGCTTGGACAGTAGCACAAGACCTGTTTCTGTGCCTGCTTTCCTTGTAACCCCTTTAACATTTGCTGAATAAGTGTAAGAATGCTGAAAGCTAGTATATGCCTTTCTACTCCCTTCTACCACTCAGGTCTATTCTTCCTGCATGGTTAAAACACTTTGTACATATGCCAAAATAGCCCTAATATGCAGCATCATTTGAGAAAAAATGCAACTAATGGTAAAAGAACAGAGGAAAAAAGCCTGGGTACCCATTATGCTAGACAGGATAGGCCGCAGTAGCAGGAAGGAGATGCAAAAGGAGTGAATAAATTAGACTGTTTTCTAGGAGTTTTTGTTCAAGCTGCAAAGCAGTATTGGTTCTACTGTACTGGATTTTGGTCAGGATATACCTGTAGCATTGTGTACATTTCAGGAAACCATGCATGTCATTGGGTATCAATTGTTGGAGGGAAAAAAAGTGACAGCACTGAGATAAAGTCTGAAGGGGAAGAAGTGTGCACAGACCTGAAGAACTGGGACTTTTCCTTCTAGAGCAATATACTCAAATAGAGAAGCTAGACTCCCTGGAAAGGCTAAGCCTATTTAAGGGGAGATTCAAAGAAGTGTAAAAATGTTGTTTTTAACTATTCAGTATTCTGTTTTGTTAAGCTGGATTGAGCTAAATGCAAAAAGATAACAGACAATGAAAATTAGACTGCAAAAATAAATACAATAATAATGTACTAAGCCATATCGTGAGTAATTCAAATTTGTATTGAGGGGAGTCAGACCACGTAATATACATTTCAAAATGAGGTCAAAAGTACTTTTGTGGTATTCAAGCAAGATACAATGACTTTTGGATGGTTTAAGAAAGGTTCAATGTGACAGGTTCAGAGAACCTATGATCTACAATAGAAGGGGACCGAGGTGATATGACATGGGTGTATATGATCATATCTTGGTATTGTGATAGACTCGCACAGAACACAAAGGAAAGAGGAAGAAGAAGAAGAAGAAGAAAAAGAACAGAAAGTTAAAAAGGAGAGGAATGAAACAAAAGATTAGGGATACCAACTTTTCATTGTATTTTGCCAAAGAGAGGGCTGTTGATCTATGCAAAGCTCTTCCAGACTGGGTAGTGTAGAAAGAAACAACAGTAGCATTCAAGGCTTGGTCAAAAAAGGGAGGAGAGAAGGAGGAAGAACAATGGAAACAAATGAAGTTATTAAGATGTGTTAAAGATAGAGTAGTAATCTATTTTTGGTTCCTTCTCTTGCCAAACAAATGCAATGAAATTATATTGGAAGTACTGCTCACCCAGGCTGCCTCAAATTATGCCAATTCCACTTTTCTTAAAACTAGTAATTTTGACCACAAGGGTTGCATCATGTAGAAGATCTATTTCAGTTGATCAAGTTTTCAGAAACTCAAAATTCATATTGGCGAGATGATATGATCGAATTTCTGAAAACTTGAAAAAAAAAAAAAAAGTACACAAATCTATCTTCTTTTACATTGTTGTGTGTCCTACACACCCCCTGTAAATTAAATATACCAACTCTGAGATTGCACTACATTGAGGAAAACAGTAAATTTCCTGATCCTCACTCTACCATGATCTCCATTCAAAAGCTTAAAGTTTTCAGAAATTCAGTCATTTAATCTCAACGATATGAATTTTGAGTTTCTCAAAGCTCAATCAACTGATAGGGCTCCATGGAGTATAGAAGGCTGAAGGATAAAGAGTTGTATCACTTGCATAAATTATATCCACCAGGTAGCAAAAACACAATCAAGAACTCAAGGGCTCAATTATGTAATGAAATCACTTAAACCATTCAAGTAACTTAGAGCTCATAGGGAAGATCAGCAAAGAGCAGCATTGTGTGCAGAACTCACAGTGAGTATGTTGCAGTTGTTTTCTTGTAAACAAAGTGTACCTGCTATTTAGAATATCAATACAAAGGCAGGTGTTGTGATCTTCGCTTAGCTTTGTCTGGCTGGGATACACTTGGCTACAATTCAGCACCATAGCAGATGCAATGTTAGCCTTACCTGTTGGTCCAGAATTCCATATCAAATTCAATAATTACTCAGCAGATACATTATCCCAGCCACACAAAGAGAATTCAGCACCTTGGTAAATAAAGTGTCAGCCTGATGTTTTGGTCCAAATATTTCTATCAAATACAGCACATACACTGTCAGACCAATCTTCTAGTCCACATCTCCCTATCAAGTACAATATTATTTAGCAGCAACATCATCCTCCTTGCCCATTGGTCCACATACCTCCATCAGCTAAGATACATTGTCTGCCTGCCCTACTGGTCCACATCTCCCCATTTAATATAATGTTGCTCATTTGTCTTGTTTTTGTAAGGCACAAATTCACATGTGACTTGAGAGAGTGAATGAATGATAAATGAATGATTCACATGCTTAAATTACAATTTAAATGAAAAAAATATATACAAAATCAAACTTTACCAAAAGCATTTTTTTGAAGATACAGGTTCCATGAAAACATTAAAAACAAACAATTAAGTATTATGATATATAAATATGTAAACGGATTCACTTTAGAAGCTTGAAATACGTAAAATTGAAATTCAGTATTTCGAGCCCATAAAGTAGAATCCTCAGAAGAGCGAAACCTCAGAAACACGAAATTCAAAACCTCGAATATCGGAGATTTTGAATTAGCGGTTCTGGTGTTTCATTGTGGTTATGGATTCAGTTAAGTGTGTATGTGTTAAGGGTTTTGGGTAGGGGCTGTGGTGTGTGTTAATGTGTTTTGTTGCTGTGATGTGTGTGTGCGAGGAGAATGGAGCTTGTGTGGTGGTGTTTTGTGTGTGTTTGTATGTAGTGCGACCTTGGAGTTAGAATATTTAAATATGGTGGGTGTGGGAGACACAGCCCCCCAAATGGGGGTGCAGGCATGGCCAGCCTTAGGCATAGGCCAACTAGGTGGCCGCCTAGGGCGCCGGTCTAGCAGGGGCACTTTTCCAGTATTTATTTGGTGTAGGTAGACCAGGATGGGGGCACCAGGTGATGAGTTGGAGGGTGCCATGGAGCCCTTTTGCCTAGGGCACCAGTTGACCTAGGGCCGCTCCTGGGTGCAGGGGGGCACCCACCAGCTTTTATGTAGTAGAGAGCTTGTGTTTGTGTGTGGGGAGGAAGGTGTGTGTGTGTGTGTGTGTGTGTGTGTGTGTGTGTGTGTGTGTGTGTGTGTGTGTGTGTGTGTGTGTGTGTGTGGACTAGAAGCGCTAATTCAAAATCTCTGATGTGCGAGATTTTGAATTTCGCACTTCTGAGTTTTCATTCTTTTTAGGTTTCAACTTTATAGCCTCGAAATACTGAATTTCGACATTTTAGTATTTCGAGGATATAAAGTGAATCTATATAAACATACCATATTCTTTTACACACGTGCACATTCACACACTCTCTGTCACTCACACACACATGCACTCACACCACTTCATCACTGAAATATCCATTCACATCCATCATTCACAAACTCTTGTTCACATTTTTAAACATGGGGTCAGAGTGTCCCTCTAACAGTGACAATTATCTATGGCCAAGGTTAAAAGACACATATTAAATGTTGTGAGACACCATCCACCAGATCTGTCCCAGCTATATATTACCATCTCTGAGATCGCTATATCACACACCAAATGTATAAGTGAAATCACTGAAATACACCAATTCCACAGAATTTCATTTTCTAACACTGTTTACAACACTTTAATTCATTGTTACTTATATAGACATAAAATAAAAAGCTTCCCACTCAACATCTTCAAATTAGCCAAATTCCACACCACTGTACACAAGTACCTAGAACATATCGCATCCCATAGACTATACTACACACCTTACACCATTTTCTTTCCTGACATTTTCCAAATATCACTTTGCCTACGTCAGTGATATAGAGGGATACAACTCCGACTACATCCCTAATGGCCCAAGTTTGACTAACTTCCCAGTACTGGAAGAGTCAGATGGGAAGGGGATGGATGTGGGTAGCCAGCAGTGGCTCACCTATTCTTGGGAAGAGGGATTGGTAGTTCCAGTCAATCAACTGTCATCATGGAAATGGAGAATCGCGCAACACAAAAGTGGCCAGGACTGGTGATGTGGGCTTGATGCTCTAGATCAAGTGACGACAGTCCTCACAGCTTGCAGGTGGAAGCACACACTAACAAAGGGAAAGCACAGGATACCCTTCTGTGAGCACAGTATTCACATCAACCACCAGACATAGGGATAGGGCCCTTATATAAGCACCTTCATTGCAAGGATGCTGTTGAGGGCATAAATTACCACTAAGGCTCTCTGGATGTTGGCCTACCAGTCAGCTCTTCCTTATAAACTGGGAATACCCAGAATAGTGGGTTGAATGAACTTAAACATATTGAGGAGGCTTGGTGGTCAGCAGAAATGGAAGCAAAAAGAAAAAAAATATTCAAACATCACTTTAGTTCTTTATTTTTTCATTGCAGCTACTCACATTACATACACTTGCTCTCAATTTTGGGAACTATAAATCTCAAGTTCATCTGCAACAAAGTATGATTTAAACATGCTGTTTGTTGTCAAGTACAGGCACATGATCACTCAATGATGCTTAAAAAATTGACAGCTGTAAACATATTTGACTTTTAAACATTGAACTACTCTTTAGGTGAAGAGCCATATAGACAAAAGATAATTGAATTACTTTTAAATTACTGTATTCTTAAGCTCTCAAAGTTCCTATAATCTCCTCTTTTAAGATAATGAATGGTAGTATAGCTGAAAATATTATTAAGTGTATTAGTTCATTAACACAGACTATGGCTATATTAGCAGCATTTTTGTAAAGCACTTGAACACAATCCATTGTTTCTTTCCTTGTACCCTGTATCACAGAAAATGGCTAAATGGGGTAGTTATGCATTTCAAACATATACTTAAAACAAGTAATCTCCGTGGTATCCCCAAAGTCTCAAAACAACCCACTAAAGTGTAGTGGGTCTAGAAACAAAACAGTGTAAGAAACTTCTCTGTATGGAAGATTTTCATTCCATATATTTCTAGTTAATCACTGTATATTAATCAGATCAGACAATACTAGTAAAAGTAGCGAACGTAAACTCGTTAAGTCAAAAAGTAATAATAGAAAATATATAATTCTACAACATTACTAAGTATTCGAAAGTAATCCAAGCAAGGCAGGCAGTCTGTTTCCAGTCGAAAATCCTTTATTAAGTACACAGACAAGCGATCCAAGTAAAACAAAAATAGAGTAATAATTTCCTCACAAGCTTTCTAAATATATATATACTTTTTATCAGGCACGGGAGTGGTTTATTGTGCTGTGTTATTGGTACACATGTTAAATTCACATCCCTTCCCCCATCAGTGTGACATTCGAGCTGGTCCTGCCCTACCTAGTAGCTGTCATAATAATATATAGCCCTAATGTACTTTAATGGTACATCTTATTTAACCAAATTATTAAGTAGATTATTAAGTCTGTGATTTTATACAAGGCAATATACTACATGGCTGGAAATATATCAACCTTAGTTCATTTTGCGATCAAAAATTATATATAAATATATACATATACATTTTGCATGTAAAAATCAGTTTCTATTTTCATAACCTATTGTTAACAAAGATCACTTTCGTCCTTCTAGACTTCTTCAGGTCTGTGTACAAGAACCCTAAAAACCTATATAATTGTATAATTAGTTAGTATTGTTATTACCATCATTTTGAATAAAGTGGAAAAAAGAACCAGAAAAAAATAAAAATAAAAAATATATATGTATGATGATGGAAACAAAATATACATTTAAATTTCAAATGATTTAAAATGGCATTTAAAACCAATTTGTAGAAAAAAAAATAAAATACAATTAGTCATGTAAACAATGTGGCAATTTTTTAAGTTCCAGTGCACTTTTAATTGAACAGTAGTATTTTAGTCCAGGCTTTCTAAAACAGTTCATCTTTAATTGCCACATGAGTTCATGTTTCTCCAGAATATTCAGGATTAGGGTTGCCACCTTCGTTCACGGCTAAAACCGGAGCCAAGCCACGCCCCTCATGTCACCAGTAACCCCGCCTGCCCCACCCCCTCTCCCGCCAACATACCGCCTATTTTGTGATGTCACAACAGCATCACTCAACGGGAACACCCTCTTTTTTCGTTCCCGCCACCTGCTTTTGGCTGATTTGCTATGCTTTTCTGTAAAAAAAGCATAGTAAATCAGCCGATCAATGGGAACGCCCTCTTTTTTCATTCCCGCCGCCTGCTTTTGGCTGATTTGCTATGCTTTTCTGTAAAAAAATCATAGTAAATCAGCTGATTTACAAACTCCGATAGTCTGTTTCCTTTTTGAAACAGAATACCGGAGTTTCTACAGTGTTTTCCGGACTACCGGAGAATCAGTTTGATTTCCTGATAGTCCGGAAAAAAAACGGAGGGGTAGCAAGCCTATTCAGGATGTCTCCTTCAAGATCACCCATGTCTATGCGATCCAGGATCTGGAACTTAAAACCTGTGTGTCTTTTATGAAGAGAAAGGTGTTTAGCTAGTGCATTATTTTTACATCCAGAGTGGATTTCTGACAGATGACATGAAATCCTTCACTTATTTACAGTCTTGCCCACATAGAATGCATCACTTTCATTGCACTGTGCCCTGTAAATTACTTTTTTAGTGTTACAGTCACCCCCTGCACTGGTTTTAATGATCTTCTTTAAATAAGGGCAATAAAAACTATCACCTTGCTGTATAAATATACAAAATGTACAATTAGTTTCACATCTTTTAGTGCTTTTCTCACATGGTCTAAGTTTAAATTCACCAAAACTTCTAATATTCCTGGCCTTCCTATAAACAAATGATGGGGCTTCAGCTAAGATGTTAATCAGAATAGGGTTTCCTGTGACAATGTCCCAGTTTTCTTCAATAATATTTTTGATACTGTGATAATCCAAAGTATATGTCAGGATGCAGCTATTTTTGCATTTGTTATTCTCTGTGGGATTACTTAACATTTTTCTACTGGGGTGGTTGAGTGAAGGTGTTTTAGTCCTTTTCAGTTCTATAATGGGTTCCAGGATGTTTTTTAACATCTGACTTTCATAGCCTCTCACTAGAAAATCATTCTCTAAGTTGTTCAGGTTTCTCAAAAATGGTTCCATCTCTGTGGTAATTCGAGCTAATCTATAGCCTTGGGATTTCACTACATTATACTTGTTTTTTGTAGGATGTAGACTTTTACTGTGGAGTAATAATTTAACCCTCGTTGGTTTTCTGAATAGATCAGTGGTGATTCTGTTATTGTTAGTGTCCTTGGAAATCTGCATATCTAAGAAAGTGGTTGAAGTACAGCTATGGAAAGAGGTAAACTTCAGGAAGGGGGTTGTTTGATTGAGGTAAGTGATAAAATCTCCAAGCTGCAAGGTGTCACCTTCCCACACAATAAAGACATTGTCAATAAAACGTAAATAGCATGTGATATACTGCATGTAGTCTGTGTTGTTTAACACAAAGTCCTCCTCCCATTTGCCCAGGGCTATGTTAGCTATGCTGGGAGCCATGGCAGCCCCCATTGCTATACCAGTTTTTTGTTTGTAGTGTTTGCCATTGAAAGTAAAGAAATTGAAGTCCAGTACAAGATTAATGAGCTTGCTTAACTTTTGCAGTTGTGCCTGTGCAACCTGATTATGTTTCTTAAAAGACTCCATAGCTGCTGTTATACAGTAATTGTGATGGAGCACTGTGTACAAGGATTCCACATCAATAGTTACCAAAATAAAGAAAAAACTTTATAACTTAACACAGAGAGAAAGAAAAGCATTGCTTGAGCTAGGCAATGATAAATCCAGGCGTGTAATGAAGGCAGACAAGGGAGGAGGTATACTTTTGACTAATACCACTAGCTTAGGGTGACCAAATCATGAACTGGAAAAAACAGGACACACCCAAGGAGGGTTTGGGGGATACCCTCCAGCTAAAGAGGGGTCCGGGGAGCCTCCGCCGGAAACTATTTATTGAAATATGCTCATTTTAACTATTTTGAGACCTAGAAATCTTTTTAAATTTACCTTCACTTTTGTAATCTAATTTAAACACTGAGGCATATCATAAACGAAAACAATAATTTTGCAGTCAATACTTATTTATTTATACATATTTTACAACATAATACAACACAACAAATTAAATTTCACTAGTCTAGGATTTAAATTGAGGATATTTGGCTGTTGTCCCAGCCATTGTTAAAACCTCCTTCTTATCTAATATAAACTTGTAAAAACTATAACAGTCCATTTTGAAATTGTAGAGAACTTGCAGGATTGCAGAAAGGGTCTCCAGTCTCATCTTGTTTCTTTCGTCTGTCCATTGAATGTTCATGAGCAAAAAGATTCTTTCAGTATTACCATTATGGGCAGGGATTGCAAACACATATTGGCATATCTTCAAAAATTCAGAGTTCTGTTCTGGCCTAGTATAGGTTTTGAAAAAAGAAACCCACTTTTCGTGACACTGAGGTGTTTTTTTATCTTCATCAGTCCACTCTTTAATATTTTCACTTACAAAATCCACTAACGATGCCAGTTGATTAAATAGCAAAGTATCATTTATTTCAATACTTTTTTCGTTGAAGTAACAAATAGTTTCTTCAATTTGTTCCCAACTGGGATTTCCTTCAAATGCATCCATTTGAATTTTGAGAAGGTAGAGAATGGTACACTCCATTTTTTAAGATATTGTAGGCAGGTTTCATAAAACTCGTTAACTTCATTTTTGAAGTTAATTTCGTCTTGTTGCGTAATATTGCCCCTTTTAAGAATGGATTTTACACTAAATGATAAAAACTGTTCCTCTTTTCTTCTGGTCAAAGCTTTGAGAGTACATTCCAATACATCATTGACTTCCATAACACTTTTTGTACTTCCTTCTATCTTTTTAATTCCTTGGTGAAAAATTTTGAGTTGGCTATGGATAAACCATAGGTATGCCTCACTTAAAGGATTATTAAAAAAATGTTAACAAAATCTTTGGAGCTTTTTCCTCGTTTAAAAAGAAATCCTTTAAAAAATTTGTTCTATTGCAGGCATCAAAGACAGCCAATGAGTTTTTGAATACGCCAAAATAGTGCCAAATTCGACGTCGACCATTTCACAAAATTCTTTTAGCCTCTCTGTTCGCACCGTGTATATAGAAAAATAAGAGAAGAGTTTGACAACAATACCTTCAATGTCACAGCTTAATCTATCAGCTGCTGCACATATGCAGCTATGTAGTACATGTGCAGGACAACCCACACCTTCAATACCACCATGTAAATTAATTGTTAATTTTGTAAATATATTGTTTTTCCCACTCTGTTCAAACCACCAAAATTTGTGTTGGTATTGTCACCACAAAACGCAATCCAACTGTTTTTATTTAACTTGAATTCATCAATACAGTTCAAGCAGAAACTAGATATCTCATCTGACATTTCACATGGCAAAGAAGCTACTTTCAGTAACTTTGACTTTATCCCTTCATTTACGTCAAAAAACTGAACTACAAAAGGAAACATTTTTATAGCCTTGTGATTACTTGCATCAGTTGAAATGCCATAAAAAGGGGATTTATTTATCTCTTCAATGCTAGTTTTCATGCTGAATGGAGCTAAAACACCAGTTATCAGGGCTGATTGCTTTGTTCTGGCAGAGCTAAACTTTAATGCAATTGATGAGTCACTAAACATAATGCTGTTTAACTTGACACAGTCATTTGACCTAAAGCTTTGATGGTGCTTTACCGTATGGTAGGCCTGAGTTAGTTCAGCAGCTCTAACTTTCGTTTCTTCGTTAGAATCGTGTTTTATAAAATAATTGTTAAGAGACATACTGCTACTTGGGGCACTCAGTCTGTTCCTATGTTTCACTGATGTGATGTGTTGTTTTATATCTGAACGTACACCATGACCAATACTAAAAACACTACTGCAAACTGTGCACTCGGCTTCACTGTCATAGCGTCCCTTTTTAATATAGTTCCACTCTTTGGAATACTCCTCCATAAACTTACATTGATGCTTGGGCATAATTATTGTCTATATGAGACAATAATATAAAATTAAAGAATAAAGTTCAACACCCAAAACAAACACCTGTCACTCTGACATGAACAGGCTGGCAGGGATCACACATAAGACTAACACATTACACGCTGCCACAGGTCTGTCTATATGGCTATGCTTACTTCTAAAAGTCTGTAGCACTTAGACTAGAAGTGCTTAGCAGAGCCCCTGACTTGATATTTGCTGGGGGCCCCCAAAATGCTAGCACCGGCCCCGGTTATACTTTGTCTTTGCTCCTCAACTACAGTGTACCTTCTTACGTTCTCCATTGTAGAGTTCCTTTGGCCATCTCTTCCTTGCTCTATGTTCGCTTTAAATAATCGCGCGCATCCAGTAGCCATAGCAACAAGGTCTCATGTTCTTTACGCTACTCAAAAGTCCAAAAAATTAAAAATATTAAAACAAGATCAGTTTCGCATACAGACTGACCTTAAAGTTATCAAATTTACATACATAAAAATACGCAGCTGGTATCGCCAAATAAGTTTCACATAAGACTCCAAAACCCCAAATTACATATTTTAAAAAAGTAGCCTTCAAGAAATTGTGAAACATCTGATATGACGCTGTAAAATATATTTTTCAAACTTTCCTTCAGATACCATTCATTTCAAATAATTGCAACAACACACATACTCACCTTCTTCACCACCGTTTATCTACCATAACCTGCCAATCAAAACAATGAGGTGGGATTTAGTTTACTTGACACGCACTTTACAAAACGGGAGGATGTGCTATCGCTTTTCGCGATGCATTGTTGGTACTGCAGTTTTTAACTGCTCATTTTGTCATATTAGCTACGGAAATAGAGCTGTAGTCCCTGCAGCAAAGGAAATAGTAAAAATGCGGCGTGACGCAATATTGACAATGTGACATTGACAACTTCAGTTATGTTGAGTTTCGATTTTTATTATCAATATTTATTGTGTGCTGTGTGGTAAATGAAGGAAACGTATATCACAAGTGTGTATGGTGGAAGAAGCCACTTTTTTATTCTTAAAATGACCTGCTTTTGTCTTAGAAAAGTTCAATGGGCACTTCAACCCCTTATATACAGATGTTGCGGTTGACATGTAGAATATGCTTATGTACACAATCTTTCTTACCACTATCAGTCGGTCCGTCATCATCATCATCAATGAGGAGTAATAATGGTTTGAAAACTTGTGTTGAGGCACTTGTGGGTTCGGGTGTATGGAGGGACAGCAGCAGTCTTCATTTTATTACGAAGCGCAGCATTTACCACCCACTCAAAATTATACGCAAAAGAGAACGAGCATAGTGGGCAGCAAGTATCTGTATGGAAAAAAGCTGCTCCTCCCTCATCTGTTACTCAGAAAGGTAAACAGAAAATACCTGATTATTTTTGCAAGCTTTTCAGAAGTAGCCAAAATATTACTTGAAGTTATATAATTAGGAAGTTTTAGTGATTTGATAGAAACGGGACATTTAGGCATCCCGAGAGACTTTTTCGGGACACGGGGTACGATCGCGAAAAAACGGGACAATCCTTTTTTTATGGGACATTTGGTCACCCTACACTAGCTACAACCAAAAGATAGAGAATATGCTGAAGGATAACAGATTTTATGAGTTATTTGCCATGGATGACATAAAAAGAGCATATGATTTATGGAACACTAATCTCACTACATTATGGGAAGAAAAACTTATCACTGAAAATCTTTATAATTATTTATGGAGCCCATGCCCATGTTTACCTTACTTTTTTGGAATACCAAAGCCACACAAGAACAGAGAAGACCCACCTTATAGACCGGTGGTAGAAAGTGGAGGTTCCCTTACTGAAGCTACAGCCATTTACCTTGGTTACTTGCTGAAACCTCTAGCAGAAAAGAATAAGTCATACATAAGAGATTCAATGGGTTTTTTAAAGAAAATAAAAAACATTACAGTGGAAGTTGACATTATTTTATTAACTATTGATGTGGAGTCCTTGTACACAGTGCTCCCTCACAATTACTGTATAACAGCAGCTATGGAGTCTTTTAAGAAACATAATCAGGGTACACAGGCACAACTGCAAAAGTTAAGCAAGCTCATTAATCTTGTACTGGACTTCAATTTCTTTACTTTCAATGGCAAACACTACAAACAAAAAACTGGTATAGCAATGGGGGCTGCCATGGCTCCCAGCATAGCTAACATAGCCCTGGGCAAATGGGAGGAGGACTTTGTGTTAAACAACACAGACTACATGCAGTATATCACATGCTATTTACATTTTATTGACAATGTCTTTACTGTGTGGGAAGGTGACACCTTGCAGCTTGGAGATTTTATCACTTACCTCAATCAAACAACCCCCTTCCTAAAGTTTACCTCTTTCCATAGCTTAATTTCTCTAAGACTTGAACCATGAACCCAAAATCAGAAGATATGATGTTGGACATTTCAGGAAAATTAAAAGCATAGATCATGTATTTCTAATGCATCTTTTTTTTTCTGCAGAAGAGATCTTCTGACTAAGTTTACTTCAGTGGGATCAGCCACTGCTGATATCTTCTTCCCCCACCCTACCCCCACCCTCGAACATCCTATTAATCCATCCTTCTTGGGACCATTGCATGTCAAGGCACACCTCAAATATAACCTCTTACTGAACAGGCTTCACCTTTCCAAATGGGATAGCCATTTGACTCCATGTGCTATGAAGGGAAAGGGAAGTAAAAGAGTCTATTACATTGCAATCAGCTGTTAATTACAACATGATGCAGACGGGTGAAGTGAATCACAAAGTGATGACAATCCTAATTTATCTTTTATACGCTGGGTATGTCATCAAATAGGGCTACCATCTGCCCCACTTTACACAGGATGGTCCCTATCTGCACACTTTTATCGTGAGACAAACATGAAAATGGCAAATGTCCTGAGATTTTAAGACAAAATAATTTCCTAAATTTCCTCTAATGATTGCATAAAGCAATTTTTTGTATCTCAAACATGTTAGTTGCATATGAAATAATAGAAACAACTCAAATTCTGCAAGAGTGAGCTTTCATTTTGGCAAAAAAAAGTGATGAAGTGATGTCCAGACAATTTCCATTGTTTCTGGATATGGTTTGTTCTGTAAAACCTCACATTTCCTTGAAAATGTCCCACTTTGGATATTTGAAAAGGTGGCATCCCTATCACTGCACAGAAGGAGCAAATGGACGTTTGTGATGCTTCTCTCACATTTTCTTCTCCTACTTGCTGTGACTACAGTCATTTCTGTAATTGATCTCTGGTTTGATCATGACATCCTGGAGGCACCTAAGCATGCTCTCACACCCTTCCCTTCAGATAAAGGTGAGTGGGTTCTCTCTCTCTCTTCCACTGCCAACTCTTCCAGCATTCAAGCTGTTAAGGAAACGTGTCAGCTGGGCTGCACTTAGGGCTTTATCTGTACATGCCATACAGCTGGAAATTTGCTCCGAAGGCATTACTAGGAGTTGCTCATTATGCCTTGTTAGTTATGCTTTGAAAATGCAGATAAATGAGCAAAACTCAACATCAGGCTCTTCTGTTCATGTATCATTACAAATGGTGATATTTTGGGGTTCCTATCACCAGATCAAAAGACCGTAATCGTGGATCTGAAAGGACCAACATGTATTGCGTGAAATACGGAAATGTTGAACATCCAAAACAGCGAAAATTTAAATGTCAAAGTGTAATGCTTGGCCCGTCTGTGGTATAGCTCCATATGGTAAGTGTGCAATACATAGGACTTTCGGGTTAGGATGTGGTTTAAGGTAAGTGAATAGATAGGTAATGTATGTAAGATTTAGCATAGTGTTAGAAGTAGGGTTTTATTTAACTGTATGTATGTGTATTATTATTTTTTTTTTGGGTGTATGTCTGTAGGGGAAGTGTGCAGTAGTTATGGACCTTAGGGTTAGGGAGGGGTTAAGGATAGTGCATAGATAGTTGTGTATGTGGGGTTTAGTGTAGTGTTGGAAGTAGGGTTTTGTTAAATGTATGTATGCGTATTATTTATTTTTTGGGGTGTATGTCTGTAGGGGACATGTGCAGTAGTTACAGACCTTAGGGTTAGGGAGGGGTTAAGGATAGTGCATAGTTAGTTGTGTTGTGGGGTTTAGTGTAGGGTTAGAAGTAGGGTTTTGGTGCTTTACTTTAGGTTAGAAGTAGGGTTTGGTTAGTGTATGTATGTGGTTTATTTATTTTGTTTAGGTAGGTAGTATGTAGCGGGTGGTGGGGTTAGCCGACTATGACAGTTCGATATTTTATTTTTCGCTGTTTAGTGCGTTCGGGATTTTCATAGTTTGCATTATAGGTGTCGACGTTTTGGTATTCGCGTAAAGAGTTTTTCGATTTGCTAATATAGACCCGATATTTTGTATGTAGTTTGTCATTAATGTCAAACTACTACTTTCATCTTTTTATCTGCTGAACACAATATATTGTCTTGATATGTAAAGTATAGTTAGACAGTAAAAGCAACTTATTAAGCTCTGAAAATATAAGTAGCTGCAGAGTATTTCACCTCTCCTAGTAACATATGAAACCATAATATGAAAACAGGTTTTTATCTTATAGGCCAGCGGACTCAAATGCTGCCCTCAGACACATATCTTACTTCACTAAACCAGTGGTGTGTTGAGCTTGTGATCCATCATGAGCTACAGTAATACAGTAAAGCACATTGTAATATGCTTTCAAGAATATGTTCCCCATAGCCAAAGCCAGTTAGCAGTGATAACCATCTCCCAAGTATGTTGAGAAACCATACTGTTATCAGTTTCTGAAACCTTAACACTTTTGTAATAGAGAAGAAAAGTTGTTGTCAAGCTGTTGTATGCAGCACCACATCACAGTGTCACATTCACAATCATTAGTGATCATTTAAGTACTTATTTTACTTTGCTGGATATCAGCTGAAAAGAGGCTATGCTGCCCCAGGTCTATTAGCCGTCAGTAGCAAATATATATATATATATATATATATATATATATATATATATATATATATATATATACATACAGCAGTTTATATAAGTCACTGGCATTTACACAAATCATAAAAGATACATTATAGAGTCAGTACCATAACACTCAGCTTTTTTGCTCAAGCATTCTAGACAAAGTCAAAAATAATGAGGAGGAAGCCCAAAATCAGGAGCAAATGTTAAATATTACTCTGATTAATTTGGGGAGTGCAGGGGTGCTTGCCCCCTACAAAAATGTAGATCCGTTTTTTTTTTTTTTTTATTTCAAGTTTTCAAAAACTCGACCATGGGTGCCCTGCAAAATGTCGAGTGTGCATTTGGTCAACATCTGTTTGATTGACTGCATTTGGTTATCTAAGACTGCACAGTTCTCAGGGAGAGGTAATGTGCCTTTTCCTCAATATTGTACAATTTTTGAGTTAGTATATATAATTAGCAGGGAGTGTGGGGTGCAGAGGAGCTTGACCCTTGCAAAAATTATGTTTTTTATTTTTTATTTTTATTTGAAATATTGCATTTCCAAGGTTCCTTCTAGGCGTATGTGTGTTAGTGTCTTAACTTTTCCTTTGTTTACCTTTTGTTGTTAACGTTTAGAAGGTCGATGTATGTGTTACTCAACAAACATAGCTATATATATATATATATATATATATATATATATATATATATATATATATATATATATTTGTGTGTATGTGTAAAGGGCGTTTCAAAGAAAAGAACTAAATTTTCCTTTGTCAAAATTTGTGTTGATGAATTAAATGATATGCTTTCTTCAGTTCAGTGTAAACTTATTTTTTAACTTGCATTTCCAGAATTGTTACTGCATCTCAGTGTCCTGTACGAGAAGGATGTGCTGAAGATAACCCAGGCTAAGACTGTAAGCTTACTGTACAACTTAGTTGATGGCAACAATGGAACACTGACATGACATGATGGATTTGTTGAAAAAACAAAAAAGTTGTAAACCACCAGTCCATGAAAGGGACAGCTATATTCAAGACACCACCCATCACCTTCGCATTCTGTCAGGTTATCATGACCTAATACAATTTCAGCCAGAATGGATGTTACATAACTCTATAAACGTATGCCACAGAAGAGGGGCATTGCTGTCTGTCTCAGATACTTACAAGAGAAAACAGATCATCACAATATTACTCTAAATATAGTGGGATACCTTAAAGAATTTATTCTGACCCACAACTTTAACTTTAAAGGAAAACATTATGTTCAGACTATAAGAATTGTAGCGGGCAGCAGCATGGCTCTATAATATATAAACTTCTTCATGGCAAACCTAGAAGAGGAATTTCTACAATACGGTACACACAGACCACTTGCTTATTTCCATTTTACTAATGATTTATTCATAATCTGAAAACACAGAATAGACTCCTTCAAGCAATTCCACCAAGAACTCAATAGAATCCATCCATCTATTAAGCTCTTCTTGAAGTATTTGATTACATCTGCAACCTTTTTTGATACGAAGTGAAACATTACAAATGTGTGTACAGGAAACTAACTTTCAGACAGGTGTACCTGTACAGAAGCAGTAAATCATCCCAGCCATAAAAAGAAGTTAGTTATTTACAGTGAAGCAGCTGCTGTAAATATCACTACATTTGTTCTAATGAGGCAGTAAGAGACATACAGTTTGCACAAATGAAATAAACCATGCCAGCTCAAGGTCACCTGGCAATGAGTTTGAAGGGGCAGTAGATAGGGCAATGCAGTAACCACAGGAACAGCTGCTCACCTACAAGTTCCTACACTACCAAACAGGCTATCAGCAGCACAATCATAGAACCCACCTTACATAGTACAAACCAGTCACATAGACCCACATATGCTGACGCTCTTAAATGTAATCTTCCCAAACCATAAAAACCTCACATACAATGCACAGACTACAAAAGGTCCACAGCAACCTCAAAACACAAAAACATCACCCAACAAGACACATATTGCCACAATCCATGGTGGCTCAACATCTAACCTCATAAGACATACCACTACACAACCCAGTATTCTGGTCATAAGAGACTCCATACTGAAACAGGTGTCCCACTGACCAGGCTAAGCAAAGACAGAGTCACAGGCAGCTGCCTATCAAGGACCAGGATCCATCATATCATTCTGTACACACATTTGTAATGTTTCACAGAAGTATGACTTGGCATAGTCCACGTGGGTGTTAATGATCAGAGATGTACCTTCCTGGACTATATGAAGAGAGACATGACTGAGCTCTTGGCCTGAGTCCCCCAGTCTGGTATGAATTTAGCATTGAGCAGCATTCTACAGTCTTCTATGGTGATGCCACAATATGGACAAAAATAATTCACTTCAAAAATTGGCTTAAAGTATGATGTTGTTCAAAGGGGATAAAATATTTGTCAGCTTGGGAGGACATGGTCAACAGAGCCTGCTGTTTTGCCAGGGAGTCTAAATCTGCCCCCCTTGTTATTTCAAATATTGTCTAAAACTTTTTCCAACCCTATACTACCTTTTTTAGGCATGCCATCGAGATAAGCCTTCCAATGTAGCTGCTATACCAAACCAAGAAAATTTGAATGTGTTACGGCTCAATGCCAGGAACCTGACCAAGAAAATCCACTCCTGGCAAGCTCTTCTCACCTTGGAGAATGGAGATGTCTGTGCAGTCACTGGTACATAGTTTAAAGCCACAGAGAACACCCAGCAGTACAGGGCTGCAATGCCTTTCACACATGAAGAGACAAAAGGTGGAGGTGTCTCTATATACATTAAAAATAAACACACTTCAAGGCTAGTCCATCAGTATGATGGACCTCAGCTTCTTCACATCCAGATCACCATAAACAAGGTCCCTTACCATACCATACCATACCATACCATACCATACCATACCATACCATACCTGTGTAAGCTGTAGGTCCCTCTCAATGACCCAGGAAATCCACTGCACTTATTAAAGGTACTCAAATACACTCCCCATCCAACCCAATGCTATATTCATGGGCAGCTTCAACTATCCCAATATAAACTGGGAATCATATATGACCCCCAACGTACAGGCCCAGAGATCCCTGGACTTTGTAAATTCCAACACACTGTACCATTTACTTCATACACCCACTAAAGGCTCAAGCAACCTCGACCTGGTTATCACAAACATGACACAGTGCTGTACTCCCCAGTGTAATGTCCTCAGTAGTCAGGTCAAACCATAAAGCTGTCTCCTTGAACATAAATGTAAAACCAGGGACACCTATAAACCCTAGAACTTTTAAGAATTACTCCAAAGCAAACTTCCCCCTACTACATGACACCATAAATAAATTTCAAGCCTCCCCAAACCTAAAAATAATGGTGCCTATGCAGAAATATTTACAAAACCCTATCTAACCATATCAGCAGCTGTATAGAAATTGCTGTACCTACCTAAAATAAGTGCAGGACCAACACAAAAACAAGTTGTCCTGGTGAAATTCCAACTTTAATAGGCTATACCACAAAAGGAAGAAACTCACGGCAAAAACTGAGAGGTGATACCCAGCCAGGTAAATGCTCCCTCATCAGTCTAAACAAGCGACTCCGTGGGTTAATAAAGTCCACAAAAGTCAAATCTGAGGTAAAGATAGCAGCCCAGTTCGAGGACAAGTACAGGATATTTTTCAGCTATATCCAAAACCTTAACAATACACAGCAGTGTATCAATTTAATTGTAAATGGTCCACCTACATGGAACCAGAAGATATAACTAATCTCCTGACTGACAAATTTGACTCAGACTTTACTCCCCCATGAATATTCCTTAGGAAATCCAAAATACATCTCTCAAATGACCATCATTAGAGGTTCTCAAGGCACTCTCCAAGGCCAAGAACACTGCATTGATGGGTCTTGATAATATCTCAGGATGCCTCCTTAATACCATGAACTATGAACTATGCATTCCAGTCAAATCTCTATTCAACAGAAGCCTCCAAATGGACTTCATACCTAATGAATAGTGAACTACAACAATTATATCACTGCACAAGGGCAGCCCATCCACTGACCCATGAACCTACTGACCCAGTAGCCTGATGAGCCAACTGTGCAAGGCAATGGAGAAGAGAATCGTGGCTATCATAAATGATGACATATGTAGCCTACAAGCACTGTACCTTAGTCAGTTTGGGTTTTCATGGGTAGGTCTTGCATGATAAACCTAGTGGAGTTCTTTGAAAGTGGTACCAAAGTGATGGATGGGGGAAAATCAGTACGTACTGCCTATATTGGCCTGGCCAAGGCATTTGACACAATACTCCACTCAGACTTAACAATTTTATTAAATTAAGTATTAACCCATACATCACCTACTGAACAACCAGCTGGCTCACTGACAGGGCCCATGAAGTTAGAATAAGGGAATCTACCTTCCCAAAAAGGCTGGTTAATGGTTGCAACCCTTAAGGCACAGTTCCTGGCCTACTGCTGTTTGTCATCTGTTTCTCTGAAGTCAAGGGTCTTTGGCTGACCAAGTTTGAAGGCAACTGTAAATTGGGAGCAGTGATTTATTCCTACCAAGATACTAATATCCTCCAAGAGGTTCTGACACAGACTAATAACTGGTGCCAGAGTCATGGCCTAAAACTCAGTGATAAGAAGTGTATCATAGTATCGTTCTGCAAGACAGCCACCCCTGCAAAATACCACATTGATAATACACCTCTGAAAATAGATCCTGTAGTCAGGGACTTGGGAATACATGTAGATAAAAAGTTGGCATTTGAACAACACGTTTCTACTGTGGTGAGAAAATCATTACAAGTTGCAAAAATTGTAAGTAAAAATATGGCATTTAAGTGCACATGAGTCATCATCCCATTATACTCTACCTTCATAAGACCTGTCATTGAGTAGAGCACTCCCTTTGGTATGTATATCACCAAGCACATGCAGAAATTCAAGTGTCCACAGAGAGCTCCCACAAAAAGAATATAAGAAGTAGAAAACAAGTCAAGTGCAGACCACCTCAAATCATTGTCCTTATTTTCAGTTTCCTACAGGCTGGTGAGCAGCAAACTATGCCTCGCCTATAAAGCTTCTTCATATCCAGCACTAATGGACTTGTTACACATTTGTAAAACCACTAGCATCAGAAACAGCCAATCTAGGGACCTAATCCTCACCAACAACTTTAACAGGATGTGCACCAAGGACATCTATGAGTATTATAGGCTCCTCCTTCTCTGGAACAGGTTCCCCATCCATGTGAAGCAGAGTTCTTCCCTGCATTCATCCAAGCACAAGTTGGACCAGTGGATGGGGAAATGCAAATATATCCCCAGTCTGCCACCCATGTCTCTACTTGAGAAAGGAAGCTTGTAATTGTTTGTCTACTTAAGAACATACTCCCTCCATAAAACATCTGGGAACCAATAACTATCAAATTTTATTTTGGGGAACTTGGATAGGCTTAAAATCACACCTTAGTTCATTACTATAATGCTGTCAATATTCCAAACAAGAACGGGAACTCCTGGTACTGCCGAACCACACTGAAGGAGCAAAAACCAATGTAAAATCCAAAATTCTTTATTGAAGGTAAGCGCTTTCGCAACCAGCACTGGTTGCTTCCTCAGACCAAGAATTACAGAAAAAAAAATCAGTCCATCTTTAAATTCTATGTCACATGGCTATAACCAATTAATTATAACCAATTAAACAGATAAAGGGGCAAGTACATTCAAGAATATAGGAATTCAATAAAACAATATATAACAACATGTAATGTAATCTAAAATGCTCATTTAAAAACAGTAAAAATATATTAATCAACTATAACATACTATATATATGTAAACAACTTACTATATATGTAAAAACATCTAACTAAAATTGCTGGTATTACCCTATCTATAACTTGCATTAAATATCAACCAGCTTTTTTCCTAATCTTCCTACCCTTCAAAACAGATTTCAGGGATACATACTCAATCAGCCCAGGTGTTTTATGGTCTGCTAACATAAAAATCCATCTCAACTCTCTTTGTTCAGTCCTATTGTTTAAGTCACCTATTCTCATAGTCTCAGCAACAGTGTCAATAATAGAAAAATAAAAATAATGATTTTCCCCTTCTTGTAGCATGTGTTTAGCCAGTGCACTATGCTCCTGTTGTCTCCTAAAACAGTAGAGATGGTCACGGATTCTCTCACTTAGCCATCTGTTAGTCTTACCAACATAAAATGCACTGCAGCATGCACAGTGAGATAGGTATATCACATTTTTACTTTACTTTCACAGTCACCTGAGGTCTTAAACTTAAAGGGATTCCCACTCAATGGATGGACGTATACAGTATTTGTCTCTATATACTGACAAAATGAACAAGTATCACATTTTCTTGCCCCATAATTCATAATAGATCTATGTTCTAGCCCATCTGTATAACAGAGCATCTGTTTCAATGATTTCCGATTTTTGTAAACAAAATTGGGTTTATCCCCTACTATTGCACTCACCCCATCATCAGTGCCGAATATATGCCAATTACGATATATTATATTCTTAATCAAATTAGTGTCAACTGAATGTGTCATGCTGAACATCACAGATTGATTTCTATTCTTCATTTTCTTGGAGGTCATCCCCACCCTACTCATGTTGGGACTAGAGAAGTAAAGTTTCCCTGTGGTGTTCCTTTTAGTTCTAGCTTCAGCACATGCCACATTCACCTCTCTTTCATGATAACCCCTAAATAAAAACTCATCTGTCAGGATCACTAGACTAGCTTCAAAATCTTGATCCCTCGCATGCAATTTAGACATGCATATGGCTTGATTAAAATAATGGTTTTAATATTTACAACTACACTGTCAGGATTATTACAGATGAATTTTTTACATTATTTTCTAAAGGGTTTAAGTTTGTCCCCACCAAAATTCCTGATATTGCAGAGGTATTAATAGATGTACAGCTGTATTTAAGGAAATTAAATTTGAAAGTTTTATTTTGAAAAAAGGATGGGAGCAACAAATCCACAGAAAAGAAAAATGTTTTCAAGAAAACTAGTGTATTTAACCTGCCCCTACATCCCCTGGAGCCATTTTTGAGAAGGCTGTTAGAGATGATCTTTACAAGATGTGAGGGGGGGGGGGAGTTTTTTTCAACCTTAAGTCCAAGGAAAGGAAGCTTATTCAGGAACTAAGAGAAGACAAAAGTGTTCGAATTATGACCCTGGACAAAGGTGGGGGTATTATAGTTTTCAATTCTGAGGACTACACCAATGTCATGCAGGAAATTTTGTTTAATGATGAAAATTACTCAAAAGTTTCCAAAAAACAAATACATATTTCTTATCAACATATTGATAGCTTTTTATATGAATATGTATTAGATCAAAGAATTTCCAAAGAGGTTTATGATTTTCTCTCTAATTCACATCCCAAAGTACCGGTTATGTTTGGGATACCAAAAGTGCACAAGAGTGTTGTGGCCCCCTCCATTTAGGCCAATAGTGGCAGCTGGAGCTTCCAAAACACATAATTTAGCTGTCTTTATAGGCACAATGATAAAAAAAACATACTGGGGAGGGAGTACCACATTTGTTTAAAGATTCATGGGACTTCCTGGGGCAATTAAAATCAGAATTATGGTCCCCAGGAGTTACCTTTTTGACTATTGATGTCCAGGATCTTTTTTCCTGTATTCCCAAACAAGAAGGCTTAGCAATATTTGAGGATGTACTCTTTACCTGTTCCCACCTACAGCATGATCAGGTTACCATGCTATGTGAAATTATGACCCTCATTCTTGAAAACAATAACATTTTTTTTGAGGGGCAATATTTTCAGCAGGTAAAAGGTGTAGCTATGGGGGCTGCTTGTGCCCCCATTTATGCTAACCTTGTTTTATTGTGTTGGGAAAGGGAATATGTTTTCAAAAGTGAATATTTCTCAGAGATTCTCTCCTATAACAGGTTTTTGGATGATATTTTTATTTTATGGAGAGGTAAAAAAGATTCCATACCTGCTTTCACTGAGTATGTGAACAGTACCACCACTTTTTTAAAATTTACCTTTGAGTGTCATGATGAGAAAATAAATTATTTGGATACAAAGATAGTAAAAGGAAAAGAAGATTTTATTTCTTGAGTATATCATAAGAAAACCTTCTGTAATAGTTATTTACATTATAATAGCCATCACCCACTGTTTCAGAAGAAAGGCATCATTAAAGGTCAGGCTATCAGGATAGCCAGGATGACTTCCCATAAAGAGAATGTACTAAAGGAATTTGTATATCTGAAGGGAATATTTTTAGATAGGGGTCATCCTAGTGAATTTATTTATGCCATTCTGAGAGAAGTTTTGGATGAATGGAGTAAAACATATACGCCTCTTTTAGGTAGGGGGTTAACAACCCCCCCCCAGTTAGGTGTAGATGTAGGTGGTGGTACAAATATTGATTTCCAACAAGCCTGTGTGATTCAATATAGTCCCCTATATAATGGGGTTAGGAATATTCTTAATAAAACTGGAGCATTTTCAAAACCAACAATGAGGTGTATCAAGTTTTGGGTGAAAAACCCACTTTTTCTACCAAAATAGGACCTAATTTAAAGTTGGTTTTAGAAAGGAAAGTTAGTAATAGTGTTGTTAACAGCAACCTAAATGGTACCAGACCCTGTGGTAGATGTTCTTATTGCCATTACATTCTACAGGGTACCTCTGTTACTTTGGCTAATAAAAATGGTAATACCTTGTTTTTCAGGAAAAGAGATTGTTTTTCCAGCAAACCAGTTTATCTTGCGAAATGTCATACCTGTATTTCATTTTATGTTGGAAAGACTGAGAGGTTTCTTAAATCCAGAATATATGAGCATCTATATGATGTAAAAAATAAAAGAGAAACTAATGCCATGTTTAGACATAGTTTACAGTGTGAAGGTTTTTCTGGGTTTGCCATTCTTCATACTGTGCAAGTAGATTCAACAGGGGGGATTGGCAAAATGTATTATGTAAAAAAGAGTTGTTGTGGCAGTTAAGGTTGGCTGCAAATGTACATCCAGGGTTAAATGATTACTTGACTATCCTGCCAGTATCAAAAGAAAAAGGAGGACAAGTCTAAGTTTCTTTATTTGTTTTAATGTTTTACTAGCATGACAGTGAATAATATTAACCTAATTGTTTTTCCTACTCTGATTATTTTAAACATTAATATTCATGATTTATGTTAATTCAATGGCTTTTATTGGTTGTTTTTTAACCAATTATGGTTGTTTTAAACCTATTTAAACTGCTTTTTAAGAACAGTCCTTTGTTCTGACGAAGTCAACTGTGTTTGATGAAAGCACTTAACTGATTTTTTTATACAATATATGGACTGGAGACTGACTACCAGGGTGCTTATTTTTTGGTTTATTTGTCTTTGGTAATCACTTCTACACCACTTTATTGGTTTCAAACTTAGAAAGTTGCTAGAATAACAGATTTTGCATTAACATGAATTTTTTTAAAGGATACAAAATCTAAAGGTTAAATGTCTGCCAATATATTCTCACCTCAGTCTTTAATGATTTGCCACTAATTTGCCAGAAAACCGCAATTTTATGAAAAACGTACCAAAAATATGAGGCAAAAATCTGGAAGTTCTTTGAAAATCTGTTCATTTGAGAGGAATAGATTCCTCATGGCTTAACTAGTGCAATATTGCCTTTTAAATCTATAGCCTATATAAAAGGCCACATACCAAGTTATACTCATATTTTCCCCTGTACTGAAGACTTTATACTTGAATTTACCACGGGTTGATACAACTATCCCCTACAAGGTAAACTGTTGAAATATTCAATTGTGTATTAGCAATGTTTTACATAAATTACTATGCAAATTTCTCCTATCTGCCTTTGCAGGTCAGCTATGTGTCTCAGAAACTGTTAGCAATTGTACAACTCTTAACTGCTGTCATTTTTTGAGAGATGCATTATATATGTTTGAATTCTTCTCTATGGAATCCCCTACTTTATAGTTTAAAAGAGCCCTGTATTGCGGGTATCTTCAACTCTTACCGGAAGTCATATTGATATAAACAAGCCTTTGAAGCTCAGACATGAATCAATGAAGTATTTAGAATGGTATACTTGAAACAGATTCACATTTTGTGCAAGGACTTATAGATATATATATATATATATATATATATATATATATATATATATATATATATATATATATAAAATGCATCCTGAATGTTTTGACTGAAATGAGGTTAGTTGTTTGGTAGAGGTTACAAAGTATACAGCTGTCTGATAACAAGACTCAAACCCAGGTCTTAAGTTCTGTAGAACAGACTTTTAACTCATGTGCTATATTGTCACCAACACATTGGTCTTGGGTAAATACCAGTACTTCTGCTCCCAAGCCATCAGTCGTCACTGCTAACAGATCTCTTGAAGAAGACAAGGATGTAAGGGTTCATTTTATGGAGATGGTGGTATGCCAGGTAGAACAGTGAGTGAAAGAAGACTTGAGAGCAGGCAGGTGACTCAGACAACAGCATCATCACTACTCTAAACACAAGGTAGTAATGAACAGTTTAAAAATATTGCAGTCAAAAAGTCAGTTATGTAAAGTTCTATAGCTGCTTTCCAGAATACTATCAACATTTCTTGACTATGCAAAACTTAAGAAGGTTTAAATAAAAGCATATATATATATATATATATATATATATATATATATATATATATATATATATATATGCATATGTATATGTGTGTGTGTGTGTGTGTGTGTGTGTGTGTGTGTGTGTGTGTGTGTGTGTGTGTGCATGTGTGCGCTAGCTGGTAAAGGTCATAGTTAAAGCATTCTAAAATAATTGAATATAAATCAAGTTTCTGGTGTAAAACATACAAACACAAAACTCTGTAAAGTTCCCCAACTGCCTAGCTTCAAGCTCAACAAGGACTGAAAATAAAAGACCTCTCTGTACTGAAAGATCAGCTTAGGAAGAATGCTGGTTCTTATTTCCATTCAGACCTCTTATTCCTGCACACATCTATAAGTTTAGTTCATCTTAATGATACCTCTTACAACTACTTCGGAACTCCATACCAACCAAGCAGTTATATGTGGTAAGAGACAATCAGTGGATGCCTAAATGCCCCCTGAGAAATTGAAACAATTGTAAGGTTTACTAGGTTAGTATTGCTAAAAATAGTATATTCTAAGGATGACTATGGTAGAATAGCTAAAGATAGATAAATTAAAACATAGCATTCTGTTATTGGAGCATAAGTAATCTAGCTTCACATTGAAAGGATATGTGCAGTTAGATCTTATTAATTTAAGGAGAATGTGCTTTGGGTTGTGAGCCTATACATTACAGAATGAAATAGGGTCATAGAGATCATAGATTGCTAGATTAATGGCTCAAGAGCCCTTACTAGCCTAGCCAATTTTACCCATATTTTACTAATTTTCCATCCCTGGGGAAAAGATAGCAAGAGTCAGCAACTGGGGTTTTGACAGTTTTTACAGACTGCCTCTGTCCATGAGGGACATGGATGCCACCCCAGGAGTGAATTTGCAATTAAGAATCCAGTGCTCCAGAATGCACTTGAAGATGGTCAGGGAAGGGCTGTGCTTCACATAAATGGGAATCTTGTTTCAGAGAAGGGGCAATCTCTGGGACAGATATCTGTCTCTCCAGCATGATCTGTTCATGTCAGAGATCAGGTTTAGATCTTTGGAGTGAGTAAGCCTCATGCAGTTAGTTTTGTGAATATACAACATTTCCATCAGGGCTGAGTCAGACTGCCTTGTAGGTTAGGCACAGATCACTCCTCAGTAATTGGTACAAAACTGAATAGTGATAGGGCTTTTAATCAGTCCGCATATGACATGTTGGTTATACCCTGTATTTTTTTATGAGAAACCTCTGAGGATGCTTCAGCTGTTGCAGGTACCTGGCAAGGTACATGCCCGAGGGTGCATTGTATTTGATTATTGGTCTGATGAGGGCCAAGTACAGTGGTATTATGACATCCTTAGATCTGGATGCCATGCCCTTACTTATAAGCTGAGCCACATAGAAGGATTTCCTCACCACTGTGGACACATGGTGGTCAAAGTTCAGATTGCTATCTATCCGAGTACCCAGATATCTCACCACTGGGTCCACTCAGGGGGTGCTATCAATGTTGTAATTTGTAGGGGTGCTTGATTTCCCAAAGGGTATTATTATGCATTTAGTTTTATGGCCATGGCTCTGACACCAATCATTAGTCTGCATCAGACCTTACTTTAGGATATCAACAATGTTTGGGGAGTCTTTGATTGCTCCCAACTTGCAGTCATCAGCAAACCTGGTCAGCCAAAGGCCATCTATATTTACCTTGACATCTGAGAAGTATATCCATAGGTTCACAGGTTCAAAGGAGATTACTAAGTTAATGGTTCAAAATCCCTTACAAGCCTAGCCATGTTTTACCTGAGTTTCCCAATTTTTAATAGCCAGGTGAATGAAGTTCACAGAGGTATGAGCCTATGCTATGGTATCTAATACTAACTACCTCTGTCTGTGAGAGACATGGGAGCCACCTCAGGAGTAAATTTACAACTACCTATATCCATTGATCTAGATTGCTTTTGGTGAGGGTCAGGGAAGGACTTCACTTCATGTGAATGGGCAGTTTGCTCCAGAGAAGGAGTCATCTCTGAGAGATGTATATATCTCTCCAATATGATTTATTTATGTCAGAGGCTAAATTAAGATCCCCAGAATGAATGACCCTCATGCAGTTTGATTTACATATGTGTAACATTTCCAACTGGGCCAAATCAGAGACTGACCTGTAGGCCAT
The DNA here is from genome assembly GCF_019279795.1 of Protopterus annectens. Classification (NCBI taxonomy): domain Eukaryota; kingdom Metazoa; phylum Chordata; order Ceratodontiformes; family Protopteridae; genus Protopterus; species Protopterus annectens. Next base: position 379,038,083 of record NC_056749.1, read on the forward strand.
ACACAGAATGCCCTTTAGTAGTCTGTAGGAGACAGAATACAGTGATAGGGCTTTCAATATTTCCCCCATAGGACTTATTTTTTTATACCCTGTATCTTCCTGGTGAGAAATCTCTCGGGTCACTCCATCTGTTGCAGATGTCTGATGAGGTATGTGTAAAATGGTGCATTGTACTCAATTATTGGTCTGATGTGGGCAGAGTAAAATGGAATTATAGTGTCCTTTGATCTGGATGCATGCTTTTACTTATGAGTTGTGCCACATAGAAGGACTTTCTCAACATTGTAGACACATGGTGGTCGAAGTTCAGATTACTATCAACCTGATTACCCAGATCACATACCACTGGGTCTACTCTTAGGGGGGTGCTGTCTATATTGTAATTAGCTGAGGTATTTGTTTTCCCAATGGGAATAATTATGTATTTTTTTATTTAATTTCAATCCATGGCTCTGGCAACAATCATTTGTCTACAAACTTTCTGCAGGATATCAGTATCATTCTGGGATTCGATGATTGCTCATAATTTGCAGTCAGCCAAAGGCTATCTACAATCACCTTGACTTCTAAAAAATAAAAACTGAACAGCAGAGGGGCTAGTACATAACCCTGTGGTATGCCTCGGGTGACTGGCCTATTGCTGGAGGTGAATTCACCCACTCTGGCAGTACGTGGCCTGTCGCTGAGCCATTTGGCTACCACTTGGTGGTCTAGAGGTTTATGCCCAGTTGAGAGAGTTTCTCTATAATACCTGAGTGGGGAAATTTGTCAAATGCCTTGAACAGGTCAAGGTAGGTGGTATGCACAGTCCTTCTTTCATCCATGGCCTTGGTGACCTTCTCAAAGAAGTCAACCAGATTTAACAGTCATGATCTACCTTTAATGAATCTGGACTGGGTTGGGTCCAGAGTCTGAAGATTACCTAAGTCCTTGTTGATAAGGTCCATGATGATTCTTTTCATGGCCTTACAGATGAGGCTAGTCAGGCTTATGGAACTTGTAATTCCATTGGTCGATTAATGGTCCATCCCGCTCTGCAGAGGGATTACTGTTGCTGTCCTCCATTCTGCCAGAACATAGCCTCTTTGGGGGCTTTGGGTAAATAGGGATACCAGTGGGTCTGCTAGGTCATGTTTTAAGTTACTTAAAAGGCAACCTGGAATGTTGTCAGGGTCCATTGAGGCCATGTTTTTATCCTTAGAGAGCGCAAAGATGACCTGCTCTCCTGAGATAATAGGCTGAGGAATGGTGGTAGGCATGCTTTAGGGGAATGACCAGTGGGGAAAGGGGGACAAAATTTGATCCAACTCTCTCTGCTAGCAGGTTGGCTATTTCCTCTGGGTGAGTATGGGTGGTGCCATCCACAATAAGCTCTCACATAGCTGGGTATTCCCCTTAAGATTTCAGACATAGTTAAAAAATGCTTTGTGATTTTCCTTCGCTATGGAAGCTATTTCTGATTCATAATTTGTTTTTGAGGACTTGACCACATCTCTAATTTATTTGTTTAGACTAGTGATGGAGTTCCTCTTCTGCTAAGCCTGTTCCCACTTATTTTTAGACATTGGTTTCTTTCTTTTGTTATATAGCCTGTTTATAACAAGAGCTCACCAACATGGCTTGTTTTTCCAGCAAGACCTGGGTTTAATCTGGTCTGGTACTGCCAAATCTACAACTGCTTAACATTCTATACAGGGTATTGGTGTGTACCTCTGTATAGGATTCTGTATTTTCTGGTTTCAGGGGAGCTTTGAAATTTCTTACGCTATTGTTTAATAGAAGACAACTTACTTGGAGAAATTCTTTAGCATTTTTAAGCTTGATGGGGTACATGACCTTTTATTTATTTCAAAGGACACCGTTTTGTGGTCCAGTCTTATCAAAAAGGTTATTACGCTGGGGGCAACACTCCCCCATATTAGTGAGTACTATGTCCAGGATATCTAAAGCCCTAGTGGGTGTGCTGACCAGCTGTTCCAGAGCATTTGCATTGGCAAAGTCTAAGAACCTCTAAGCCTGCATGTTGTGGTAGTGTATGGTAGGATTGTTAAAATCATCCATGAGTAAGGTATTGGGTTGCATGGTGAGTTAATCCAGGTTCCCTGTATGTTTTTCCTGGTTCATGGTGGGGGTAGTATAGCTAGCAATGATGTAGTAGGGGATTTTGTTTGTGGTTAGTTGGACATTAAGTAGCTCAAGATAGTTATACTGTTTGACAAGCCTTGAGGTGTACTTATTCTTTATGAAGATGGATACACCTCATTATTTGGTTCTTTCTTGCTCATTTGGTGGTCTGAACATATGGAAGGCATTGTAACCTTGCAAGGCCAGGCTGCTTTCCATGGCTTTGAACCATGTCTCACTGACTGCACAGACATCAGCATTTTCTAAAGTGAGGAGTGCTTCTAGGGAATGCTGTTTCTTGTTTAGACTCCTAACACTGAGCAGCAATACCTTGAGCTTATAAAGAGAAGATTTTGTTACGTTGGGAGGGTGGTTAATTTGGCACTCCTTAAAAAAGGCTCTATAGGGGTGGGTAAAGCCATTGCCAGTATCTGAAACCCTAGAGGAGACAGGTGTAGACCATCTCTGGTAAAACAGCATGGCCTGTCAATCATGTCCTCCCAGAGTGACAAATATTGGATCCCCTTGGACTGATACCAAATGTTAAGCCAATTGTTAAAAGTCAATTGTTTTTTCTTTGTATTGTGGCATCATTCCTGGTGAAGGTAGACTGCAAGGCTAGGCTCATACCTGCCTGTGACATATAATCTGAGAGCTCAGTCATGTCTCTTTTTCATATGACAAGCCTTGAGGTGTACTTATTCTTTATGAAGATGGCTGCACCTCATTCTTTGGTTCTTTCTTGCTCATGTCCATAGAGGCACAGTCAACTAATCTAAAAGGGTGGCGAAAGCCAAACACACTCTGGCTAGGCTTATAAATGCCCTAGAGCAGATAGCCTAGTATCAACCTATGAACCTATATAGTCCAGGGAGGTACATCTTTCACTACATCAAATGTAGTAACATAATATCCTTCTCTATCCCCTTATTCAATCTCTCTCTCATTATTAACACATTTTCTTCCTATTTTCCCTAAAACACAATTGTACCTTTTTGTTATTCCATAACTGCATTCTCTTACTTTTTTCGTAGATTCTTCCACTGTTTTTTTATTATACCCCCTTTCTGTAAACATATTTCTGTCCTTGACAATTCATATTCAAAAGCATCATTCGAACTGCATAATTTATTTAGCCTCAAAAATTAATTGTAAGGTAACACAGCAATCAAATGGCTTGGATGGCAACTAGTACCATATAAAAAGGCATTATTCCGGCCAAATTTCCTATGGACCATTAATGTCTATATCCAAGAACATAACTTTCCTTCCTATTTGTATGCCATCAGATTTGAAGCCAAAAGCATTTTCCTGTAAATCATCTGTGAAGGACTGAGCTTCCCCCATATTTCCATCGCATACAAATATTAAGTCCTCTATAAATCTAAAATAATAAACAGCTTGATTTTTATAAAACAGATGTGTATATATGTAAAACACTTGTAGTCCAAAAAATGGCAGGTAGTTCCAGTGTAAAAAACTCTTCTTTATTCAACCACAGATGTGTGTATATGTATATATCTATATATATATCTATATATCTATATATCTATATATATATATATATATATATATATATATATATATATATATTTTTTTTTTTCTACTTCAAATTTTGCCATTACAATGTTTGCATACATAGGGGCAAAAGCTGCCCCCATTGCAGTTCCTTGCAGTTGATGGTAAATCTCACCATTAAATAGAAAATAGTTATTTTTAAACAAAACTCTGTCAGTTCTATTATAAAATGGGTCAGTGGAGAATCACCCAAAAAATAACATAATGCTTCAAAGAAGGGGATAGAGAAGTGTATTATGTTACTACATTTAATGTATTGACAGATACTATAGTTAAGGTACATCTTTCACACCCACATGGACTATGACAGTGTGCTTGTGTGATATGACTGATTCCTGCACCTGACAGACAGCTAACCGTAACCTTTAATTATTCAGACTGGGGTCATCTGTGCGTCTCACTATGGAGTCACCTATGACCAGTATGTTAGGTTTTGTAGTGGTCCGCATTATGGGCTTGTTTGATGAGACACTGGTGTTTGTATTATGTGTTGTGGCTCTTGTTTGCTTTTTTGTGTGTATATGTAGTTTCTGAAAGTAGTATTTGGGAGGCCTCTGAATTTTTGGTAAGTTACTAGTGAGAACCTCTGCATATTTGGGATTATGTGTCATATCCCTGTTTAGTGTCTGAAGTGATCTGTGTGTTCTGGCAACCAGTTTGGCATTCAAATTGTCTATATGTGAGAGTCTTGCCTCGATTTTCATGGTATAATTACATCTCCCACATAAGGTATTTGTTTGTTTAAAGATTAAGTGGTTGTCAATATATGAGACAATTGCTACAATCCCTTAGGATGCCATGTCCATCAGGCTGGCTACAGAGGTGGTAGGAAACTGCCCGTCCATGATTTCAGGTTCTTACTGTGGGTTTTTTCAGTGGAAGGAATGGGTTAATTAGACTGGACTGTGCTGGTAGCACAAAGGCTATGAGTGGGAACTATACTTCGTGTAGTCTAAGGTTAATCAACAGAGTGATGCCACTCGGCATGCAACTTAGTTGCTCCTAGAGCAGCAGTGGGCTGGCTATGGTTTCAGTGATAGTTATTCTAGGAAAGTTTTATCTCCAAAGTGTTTGCATCTATACAAGTACCTGTCAACCACTGCTATGCGAAAAGCAGCTTCTTGCAAACACACAGCTTGTATACAGGCAAAAAGGAATAGGTTTTAAGCTAACTACCAATCAGGAAAGCACACAATAAGTCCACCAGCAATCCCCAACTCAGATAGGTTTAGATCTGCACACTGCTGCCACAAGGGTGCAGAAAAAAAATATTAAAGTAAAATGACCTGTTTGGAGCCCCAGTGTAAGAAGAGCACAGAATCAAGATACAACAGAGATGATACCGACTATATACAAAGATGTTAAGATGTTTAAAGATTCAAGACCAATTAAATGACAGCAGTCTTACACAACAATACAGAAAGCTTGTATTTAGTTATTTAACTTTATTAATGAGATAAGTCTGGCTTGGCACAGCCCATTTTCAGCACAGACAAAGAAAAAAGGTCCATTATACAGCCATATTAAAAACAAATTACATGTATTTGTACTACTTTTCTCTGTTTACATTGGTGAAAGAAAGCATGAATACCATATTTAAGAAACATTGCACTAAGGTATTGGTTCCATGCTGTTTGCTGATCTGTGATCTGATGAAATTTAAAACAAGTGGTCCATGGATGAATCCCTGAGGCACTTCAAACTGATTTGGGAAAGAGAGAGAGTGAACAGCCATCATTCTTCCTAATGGGGTGCACTGAGATATGTAGCTGATAAACCAGGAGATGGACTGCTTGTAAAGTCAATAGTTTGAGATGTGCTGGAGTAGTAGATGAAATATGCTTTTGAAAGAGCTAAGACGAGGACATATACAAACTCAAACATGTAGTTTTATTTTTCAAATGAAGAGAAGGAGAGCTAATTATGTACTATGAGCAGTGCAGAAGCCATGTTGGGAAGGTGAAAGTGGGTGGTGCTTGGTTAAGTGGTTAAGTGCTGGGTCAGTTGAAGATTACACAATTTTTGAGGATTTTAGACATTGGGTAAAGGGTAGCTATAAGGTGAAATGTATCCTAGGAATACTATTAATCTCTCTTGTACATTGGGATCATAAAGCCTGATTCCATGTTTGTAGGACATATGAAATTGCTCTAACTTGGTTGAGAAGTACAGAGACTGGGTATGTGACTGCACTGACAGTGACTTTTAGGTACACCAAGGGAAAATTGTTAACAGGAGGAGAAGACATTTTATTTTTTTTTTAGATATTTTAATAGTTTGGTATATATCTGGCTAGGACTGGATAAAATAACAAAGGGTTGGCTGTGAATGGGCTAACTTCATGAAGCTTTGTGCTAATTTGAGTGTGTTTAACAATCAAGAATTAACAAAGTGTTTAATTTAAAATAAATAAAAAAACAGATTATGAGATTTTTCAGGTTAAAAATTGTATTATAGTGGTATGTTGCACTATGGTTTCTGTTTTAGGTCTTAAAGAGTATTGTTCCATATTTGAGAAACCATCTCTGATATTGTTCTGCTGAAGGATACCACATAAAGTATTACCAATGACCACTATACTAAAATTTGAATGGCAGAAAATGTAAGACCAAAATCCAAGAATCTTAGAAGCCCAAAAGTTCTAATTCAAAAATCAAGGGCCTAAATCATAAAAACAATATAAATGATCTCATAGATTGTCATCTCTTCTCAGTGTCCTCCAGGCTACTGAGAGGCAACTTGTGCCTAACATATGGAGTCTCAGCAGATCCTGTTCTATTAGACATATTACACATATAGAAGTCCAGTGGTGTCAGAAATGCCCACTCTTGGGGCCTCAATCTCCTTTGCAGGATTAACAGAACATGCTGGAGTGACAGGAATCTATCGAATCTCACCTCTGTGAAACCCATTGTCCCTCCGCATAAAGCAGGGTACTTCTCTTATTTTATTCAAATGCATCTTGGATGAATGGAGGGGTAATTGCAAGTTTGACACCTGGTTTAGCTCCGGTGACCCTCAAGGACAGGAAAACATGTATGAAACCAACATGTACTTGAGCAGCCAGCCTTTGGAGATTCATACTGCAAAATAAAAGGGCTAGTAATTACCATAGGAATGCAGTGCTAGACTTCTGAATCACAGATCAATAGCCTTGGAAGTACCTATAAACCTATTAATTTATTTATTTTTTGTTGTCTGTATAGTGGGTTAATCTAAAGCAGAGCAATATTAGCTTCATGCTATACCTCCCAGTACAATAAAAGCATAACATACATTTCTAATTATAGCAAAAACATTTTTTGAAGCACTACTAATCACCACTGAAATGAACCTCAAGTGATGCAAAATTGAATATTGAAATTTAAGCACATTGGAAGCCCCAAAGCCCTGATGCAAAACATTTGACTAACAAAATCTGTCATTTAATCTCTGAGTCGCATCCCACATGAGCACAACTATTGCTCCTGTCCAAAGTTGGATTGTTTCCTCTCAGTGAATGTTGTGCAGGTTTGCTTAGTTCACATGTAAAGTACTGCTGCAAGACTGTTGCCCAAATAGTATTTATTTATTTAACAGTGTTAACCAGGTAATTGACCTTATCCATGGACCCTTTTCAACCATAGCCATAGCCAGAATGACAATAGTATAATGAAACATTGCACAACAGTCAGTAACACAGTAATTCACTTGCCACCAGAACATCCACAACAGTAAAATCAGGTGGCATTCAATACAGTTGCTCACTTTTTTGAGTACCCATTTGATTTATGAGTTATGAAACTGCATTTTTCTCAAGAAACAAGATGTAGTGAAAATTCATGAGTGAAACAAAAGCAAGCTAATCTTAAACATTTTAACAGATCATGTACACAAACTTCATCCAGTTGTTTCAACAGTTGAAACAAGAGTAATAAAAAAAATACTTCCATAGCTCAACCTTCACTGTGCGAGTCTGACATTTTCACCACTCCTTAAAACTTTCTCGGCTTATTCTTATTAAACATTCTTGCTTTATTTATTTAAAAAAAATAATGTAAGTTAACTGGCTTATTTTTGAATATCGTTGAACTACTTTCAATTTTGAGAGATCTGTCAATTTATGTATAATGGAACCAAGTCATACGAATAATGGCATTTCATTATTATTCTGGCATAAAGCTTCTCCAATCACAAGACTTTTTCATATAAACTATATCCATATTTAATTAAAAAGAAATTCTAAAGAAGCAGATCTCAGCATATTGCATCAGAGGTAACCTGCTAATCACATGGTATCAGTTGTTCAGTTATGTGCCACTGTCAAAGCCATCCATGACTACAGTGCTATCAGCTACACATAGTACCTTTATGTATGAGGTATTACTATCAGTTACACATTGTACCTTTATGTATGAGGTATTACTATCAGTTACACATTGTACCTTTAAGTATGAGGTATTACTATCAGCTGCACAGTGTATTTTTATGTATGAGGTCACCTTTGAAATAACAATGGCTGACTTTCACCAATTGGTAAGAAGATACTTTGTGAACATTACTCCTGTCTGAAGTATTTTTTTCTCCCAATAGCTGGTGGAAAATGAAATAGTTCTATTACAAGAGAAGAAGGTACAAATAGTGTAAAACAATTTTTTAACATAAAACAGGGCATGAGCACTAGAATTAAGTGTTATTATGGTGAACAATAGATTCATAGATTAGTACAAAGTTAACTGCCCTTGCGAGCCATTTTAAGCTTAGCCAGTTATCCCTTGTAAGACTCAAACCCTGCACCTTGTGTTTGTAAGGCAAACACCTTAACCATTAGGCCACCCTCAAAATATATATCTTCAATCTGTAAAGCTCTTTCCAGTGGTGAGAATCAAACCTTGCACTTTGTGATTGAAAGACATACACCTTAACCACTGTACCAATAGTGTATAATACATACACAGTTTCACTGTTGCAAATTGAATACAGTGATACACTTGAAACTTAAGCAATTCAAAAGCCATGTCTCAGGAATATATAAACAGAAGAAAACAACAGAAGCTATAATGCTTAAAAATAGCCATATTCAACATATTTGCAAGTTCATTTGTTGCATGCACAGGCAAAAGATCATCCTGCTTCCAAACACATTTTGGTATATTCCCTATTTCCACAGTCTTACTCATATAACCACAGGATGCATTTCAAGAAATGTTTGAAGAAATGATTATAACATCCGCTCTGCTGCTCTGGTGTTATACATTAGGCAATGTGCCATGCGACTGCCAAACCATTACTGCAACATCCAGCAAACAAATGACAGAAATATTACTGTAAAAATGTACCTCAGTATTTTGACTTACTACTAGTCCATAAAGAAGCACAAAGACGTTTCATAGAATCCAGTTATTTTTCTGTTATGGTCCTTTCACTTTGCTTTTTCTTCAAGCAGTCAAACCATTCTTGTATTAAGGACAGCAACAGAAACTAAACCCCACCCTATTCAAGAAACTGAAGTTTTTTTGTTTTTTTTTAGTTCCTTTTTTTTGCTTCCTGCAAATGGCCAGCTATTTTTTCTCTTCATTACTTCCCCCACGCAACTCTGATATCAATGTCTGTCAGATTCAATTCGACTACACAAGGACCACAGAACGTAGACTAAGAGGGCGCATGGGTTGCAAAGAGAGCAGGAGTGAAGTCTAATGTACATGCAGTAACATAAACAAGAAAGGCTTCTCTGTAGTCACTGATTTTCCTTACATATTTCAAAAGTTTACTTAAGTCTTCCTAAGATTAGGTCTGATCATTGAAGAGCTACCAGAAAAATTTCACAGAAGTTTTCCAGTCAGAGTCACCATCTTCTGAAATTAGTCACCATCTGCTGAAGCTGAATCAGCTCTCTGCAACAGCTGCTGCATTTCTGACAAAGTAATCAGTTTCTTGTGTTTGTATGGAGGACATCTCTGGTCAGCAGAGGGAGAAAGTGTAACAGCAACTTTTATGTTTATTTAAACATCACACCAAATAAAAGTGCCTTTGTGTAATTGACATATAACATGTTTTACCTTAAACAACACACTACGTAACTACATTTTGGATCTGTGACAAACTGCATGCTTACTTAAACACCACATAATCAATGTAAGAATACTTTTTTGTCTCTAATACAGTTCATGCTTGTTAAAGCACCACACTAGATAAGAGTACCTTTTTCTGCGTTTGACATATTACATGCTTCTTAACACATTACATAACAGTATATTTTGTGTCTCTGATATAGTCCATGCTTACTTAAACATTACACTATGAGTATCTTTTTGTACCACTGACATATTACATGCTTACTTTACACACTAGTACATTTTGTCTCTCTGATATATTACATGCCTTCTTAAACATCATATTATACGAGTAACTTTTTGTACCTCTGACATATTACATGCTTACTTAACACTACATAAGAGTATATTCTGTGTATCTGACACATTATGCGCTTACTTAAGCATCTCACTATATAAGTACATTGTTGTGCCTCTGACATATTGCATACTTACTTAACATATTACATATGAGTACAAGTGGAGCTGGGATGCACTGACAGATACACAATATAACAGTGACAAATGTGCAAAGGCTTCTTTGCAAGGTACTCTACCCACATCTTTTGTAGGGCAAGCCAAGGAGGTGGGAGCTGAATATTAATAAAGACTGTTTATGAACTGCATGTTTACAGCTGCAGCAGAATATGGTGTTCAGTAAACTCATATCTACCACAACAGAAACCTTCATGACTGCATTAACTTCTGTGTAATGAGAGAATCACCTGTGCCTGATGGAATCATGAACAGTCCCGCTATGAGAGTACTTTAAGTCACTGCACTGGTACATGGTGATCTATCTCTTTTAGTTTCTTTTTTTAGTTTCTGGTTGCAGTACATCCACAGCTATCTGGACACTCAGCGACAACATTCTTGGAATGAATGGACAAAGGCCTAATTACTGGAGCAATTTTATTGACCTTACCAGAGCCTTTAATGTTGTTGATCACTCAGTTCTCCTAGACCATGTCAATGAAATAGGCATTAGTGATACCACAATGTCCCAGTTTAAAATATACCTCTCTAACTGACACTTCTCACTTAATTTTAATCCATCAACCTCTACATCACTCCCTATCCAGAAAGGTGCCCCCAAGGATCTATTCTGGCACCGTTCTATCTACACTAACAGGTTCATAGGTAGGTACTAGGCTATCGGCCCTGGGGCCTATACAAGCCCAGCCAAAAAGGTACTCTGGCTTTTGCCACCCAAGAAAATTATTTTCCTGTGCCACTGTCGAGCGGAGCCACAAAGGTGATCCACGGGGTGAATTTCCTATTTCCCATCCAATCATCATGAGTTTTCTTGAAGAGTACTAATGAGGAGCTTTGTTTGATATAGATAGGTAGTTTATTCCAGAGTATGAGAAGTCTCTGGGACACGAATCTATCCCTCCGGTATGTTCTGTTTATTGTAGTGACAAGGTTTAGGTCCCTAGAGCGTGTAGCTTGGAGGGATTGGGATTTCTTTAAGTGGAGCATGTCCAACAGCTCTGGGTTTGACATACCTTTGTATATTAGGCAGAGATCACCTCTGAGTAGGCAATATGTGACAGAGTAAAGCTGGAGTTTTTTGAGACGGACTGCGTAGGGCATCTGTTTGAGGCCGGTAATCCTCTTTGTGAGGTGTTTCTGTGGCCTTTCCAGTTGTTGTAGATGTCTTGTGAGGTACATACCAAAAGGGACATTGTACTCTATAATGGGTCTAATGAGTGATGAGTAGAGGGGAAAAAACTTGTTTTAGACTTACCCAATGTTCCTTTACTTCTTTATGCTGATGACATGATCATACTCCACTCCAGCCATTGTGTGTCTTCTCTTGAACTCGAACTTCAAGCTGATTTTCATGCCCTTATTCAATGGGCCAGCGATTAAAAAAATACTGCTAAACTCCACTAAAACAAAAACAAGTTTTTTTGGCACTAAGGAAACATTCACTTCTATCTTCAGGCCTCTAAAAATCCTTGATCATTTTAATAACACTATTGAAAATGCCACTTCATTTAAATACCTGGGAAGCTGGTTAAACCCCTTCCTAAATGTCCAACTCCACCTGGCTACACACACACACACACACACACACACACACACACACACACACACACACACACACACACACACACACACACACGAAAAAAAAAACTCTGTCCTGTTGTGGGCTAATAGGATCCCCCTTTTCTATCCAGACCTTGTAAAAATGCCACAGGTAAAGGTATCTTACTGGCTCAGCTAGAATACTGTATTTGGCTAATTGCTGCAGTTTCTAAAAAAAAAATATATCCATCATTCAGTCCATTTCAAATGCCAGTTGCAGATCCATTACTCTGTCCTCAAGAAATGAAAAGCACTGCAACACCATTAAAAATCCTGTCCACACGTAAAACAATGTGCTGACTTTCCACTTGCCTCTCAAACATTTAAACTTATCAAGAATGGCTCCTTATCTCACTAGCTTGCAGACTATTCAGAGATGTACCGACATACAACTTTAGACATCTTAACCACTTATGTTCTCTCCTCTAAACCCCACAAACTAGGCTTCTCTGGACATGCCATGCTTTTTCAGTCCTTGGTCCCAAACTGTGGGAACCTGCTCCTTCTTTTCTTAAAGATCATTCTTCTTACCCAATTTTCCATCCATAATAAAAAACACATTTCAAGAATTTAGGAAAATGCAACTGCTATCTCTCTGCTCACATAATTTAACCTCTACATTCCCTTCTGTCGTCATACCGTGCTCTGACTCAGTTTATGATTGTGATTCTTTCAGCATGCCATCTCTGATTTTCACTCTGTATACAATACAAGAATATATTGTGTTTTTCACTCACTATGTATATAATGTCATTTATGTATTATTTCCTTTATTCCAGCAAACTACTATGATATTTACTCTGAATGTAATGTGTGTATATATTGCATTTTGTCATTCACTCTGTATATAATGTCATGTTTTTGTAATTGTATCATGTAAATGTGTTTACCCTGGGCTGAGACTGAAATGGGTCCAATGAGATCAGTGCTCTACCCTGGTTAAATTCAAAATAAATAAATCTCTCAGATGCAAAAGTACTGTCGCTCCTTTCATGTTAGTGGCAGACCAGATCCTGAGTGTTATCTGCACTTTTTCATAGATTCATAGGTAGGTACTAGGCTATTGGCCCTAGGGGCTATATAGGCCTAACCAAAAAGATACCCTGGCTTTCGCCACCCAAGAAAATTATTTTCCTGTGCTCCTGTCGAGCAGAGCCACAGAAGTGATCCCCAGGGTGAATTTCCTATCTCCCATCCAATCATCAAGATTTTTCTTGAAGAGAGCTAATGAGGAGCTTTGTTTGATATAGATAGGTAGTTTGTTCCAGAGTGTGGGAAGTCACTGGGACAGGAATCTATCCCTCCAGCATGTCCTGTTTATTGTGGTGACAAGGTTTAGGTCCCTAGAGCATGTAGCTCAGGGGGACTGGGATTTCTTTAAGTTGAGGATGTCCAATAGCTCTGGGTTTGACATAGCTTTGTATGTTAAGCAGAGATCGCCTCTGAGTAGGCGATATGCGACGGAGTAAAGCTGGAGTTTTTTGAGACGGTCTGTGTAGGGCATCTGTTTGAGACCAGTAATCCTCTTTGTGAGGTATTTCTGCAGCCTTTCCAGTTGTTGTAGATGTCTTGTGAGGTACATACCAAAAGGGGTGTTGTACTCTATAATGGGTCTAATGAGTGTTGCTGTTTTACTGCATTAATTTGTGACTTTTGACTGTTTTTACTGGTTGTGCCTACTTCATTACCTGCACTTGTTTTGAACTGAAATATTGCTTAGCACAGATTAGATCTAGATCCAGACTTGCTGAATATAGCCTCTTTTTCATACACTTGAACTCAAATCCAGTCATCTTACATTAAGAAGGGCTCCCCTGACCCCTTGTGGCAGAGAAGAGTGTGGCTAGAGCCCTGTCTGAGCTAGGGGCTGCTGGAGGAAGGATCATTGTGTGATTTCCTATTGGCAGATTAGTTTAAAACTATTTAATTTCACCTGTATATAAGCCTAGCATTTGAGTGGGTTTTGGCTCAATTAACCATATCTGCTCTGTGTTTGGCATCCTTTGCCAGAGATCTAGAGTGTTTCTGCTTGAATCCAAGCCATCCAAAGCTAAGAAAAATAACTTAAGTTTTTTTGAACTTTATGTGCACTTTTTCAACTGCATTTTACTATTTTACTGCTTTAATTTGTGTTTTGACTGTTTTTACTGTTTGTGCCTGCATCATTATCTGCACTTGTTTTGTACTGAAATATTGTTTAAACAGCGCAGACTAGATCTGCACTTGCTGAATCTAGCCTCTTTTTCACACATTTGAACACAAATCCAGCCATCTTACATTAAGAGGGGCTCCTCTGCACCCCTTGTGCCAGAAGAGTGTGCATATAGCCTTGTCTGAGCTGAGCTGAGGATTGCTGGAGGAAGGATGATTGTGTGATTTCCTGTTGACAGACTAGTTTAAAACTGTTTAATTTCACCTGTATATAAGCCTTGCAGTTGCATGTAGCTGTACACCATGCAACAGGTGTTAGCAGTGCCCTGTACAGATGCAAATGCCTAGAAACACTTCTTTTCCCTAGACACCAATCCATGAAACCCTCCCAGGTTTCCCTGCTGCTTTCAAGGCAACTCAGCTGCGCACTTCTGTTCTGCAGGCAACTCAGCTGAGCACTGAGCAGCGTCGCCACACCTTTCTTCCCTGATCCTCTATAGAATAAATCTCCTTGTTAATCCCAGAGCAAAAGCTGATCTATAGAATAAGTCCCCTTGTTAATCCCAGAGCAAAAGATGACCTAACTTTCCCTCATACAAATTAGTACTTGAGGATTACCTGCTACTATGGATAGTCAGTTTCCCAACACTTCTCTAACCAGCCTGATTGACATGGGCATCCTGAAGCAATGTAGCAAATGCCTTATGTATACTGACAACTACTTGCTCCTAAAGCAAACAAATACAGTATGCAAGAGATGTCAGAATACTATAAAACTAGAATCTGTCCTCTCCATAACAATAAATAAGACATCAAACAGGTTGCTATCACACACACCTTTCCTCTCACACAAGATAAGCTCAATACACATAAACCCACATATGCAGAGGTACTCACTAACAGCATACCAAAAGACAAGAGACCTTCCAAGCACAAACAACCCACACATACTGGTACACAAAAAGAGTTCACCATTACACATAACAACACACATATCAGTGTCTATAAACAATTAACCCCCTAAGGCAAAACACCTCAAAACAGAATGTCCTAGTCATAGGTGACTCAATAGTAAGACACACAGATGTGCCCCTCACCAGGTTAAACAAAGAAAAGATCATGGTCATCTACCTGTGAGGTGCAAGGATCTGTCAAATCATACACACACTCAAGTCACTCAGTGATTACTGTTATGACTCTGTCATAGAACATATTTGAGTGAATGACTTGAGATGTACCTCTCTGGACTATATGAAGAGAGACATAACTGAACTCTCAGATTATGTGTCCCAGGCAGGTATGTTCCTAGCCCTATGCAGCATTCTACCTTCACCTAGGATGATGCCACAATACAGACAAAAATATTATTGTTTTCAATAATTGGCTTAGCCTGGGAAGACATGGTCGACAGACCACACTGCTTTACCAGAAATGGCCTTCACCAGTCTCCTCAAGGCTTTTGGACGCTGGCAAAGACACTTGCCTCCCCCATAGTGCTTTTTTTAGGCAATGTCAAAACAATAAAACTTCTGATGTAAAGAAATCCACTAGAGACAAACTCAAGGTCCTGCTGCTTAATGCTAGGAGCCTAAACAGCAAACTGCACTCCCTGGACGCACTCCTCACCTTGGAAGATGCTGATGTCTGTGCAATCATTGAGACTTGGTTCAAGGCCGCAGACAACACACTGGCCATACAAGGCTACAGTGCCTTTCACATGTTCAGACCTCAAAATGAGTGTGAACGAACCAAAGATGGAGGTATATTCATCTTCATTAAATTGAAATACACATCTAAACTGGTAAAACAGCACAACTCGCCTAGCTACTCCAAATCCAAATAACTATAGGTAGAATACCCTACCACATCATTGCCAGCTACAGGTCCCCCACCATGAACCAAGAGAAGCACACCTCCTACTTGGACATGCTAGAGTCGCTCAGTATACAGCCAAACACCTTGGTCATGGGAGATTTCAACAATCCTTCCATCGATTGGGCGACTTACACAAGCACAAACATGATTGCTTAGAGGTTCTTGGACTTTGTTCATAGATTCATAGGTAGGCACTAGGCTATTGGCCCTGGGGCCTATACAAGCCTAGCCATAATGATTCCCTAGCTATTGCTTCCCATAAATATTTACTTTCCTGGACCCCTATCTAGCAGGGCTACTGATGTGATCCCCGGGGTGAATTTCATATCTCCCATCCAATTGTCAAGGTTCCTCTTGAAGAGGACCATTGAGGCAATCTGCCTGACATGTATGGGCAACCTATTCCAGAGTATGGGGAGTCTCTGGGTCAGGAACCTATCCCTCCAGCATGTTCTATTCATCATGATACCAAGGGTAAAATCCCTGGAGTGTGCCGCTTGGAGGGATTTATTTAAGTGTAGCATGTCCAACAACTCTGGGTTTGACATGCCCTTGTATGTTACGCAGAGATCACCTCTGAGTAGGCGATATGCGACAGAGTATAGCTGGAGTTTCTTTAGATGGTCAGCATAAGGCATCTGCTTTAGGCTTGTGATTCTTTTATTGAGGTATTTCTGCGGCCTTTCTAGTTGTTGCAGATGTCTTGTGAGATACATACCAAATGGGGCACTGTATTCTATAATGGGTCTAATGAGGGATGAGTACAGAAGGACAATGACCTCCTTTTTTCTGGATGAAAACCCTTAGTGATGAAGTGTGCCACGTAGAAGGATTTTCTAACTGTTGTGGCTATGTGGTTATCAAAGGTGAGACCACTGTCCACCTGTGTCCCTAGGTGTCTTTTCACACTTTCACTGTTTAGTGTACTGCCACCTATGTGATAGTTCACAAGTATGTGTTTTTTTCCCAAAGGGGACAACTGTACATTTTTTGGCATTTAGCTTGAGTCTATGGCTCTGACACCAGGCATCTATTTCGGTAAGGCCCTTTTGTAGTATATCCACATCATTTGGGGATTCAATAATGGCTCCCAGCTTGCAGTCATCTGTGAACTTTGTAAGCCAGAGTCCCTTAGTGTTGGCCTGTACTTCAGAGAAGTAGATGCCAAAC
This sequence comes from Protopterus annectens, assembly GCF_019279795.1. Taxonomy (NCBI): domain Eukaryota; kingdom Metazoa; phylum Chordata; order Ceratodontiformes; family Protopteridae; genus Protopterus; species Protopterus annectens. Next base: position 379,055,146 of record NC_056749.1, read on the forward strand.
AAGAGTGGTCCCAGGACAGAACCCTGTGGTACACCACTTGTCACTTGTCTGGAGATGGATTTGGAGTTGGCTACTTTTACAGTGTGTGTTCTGTCAGTAAGCCAGTTTGCAACCCATTGAGTGATGTAGGGATTAATGCCCAGCTTAGTAAGTTTATCTATGATTCCAGAGTGAGGGATAGTGTTGAAAGCCTTGACAAGGTCCAAGTAGGCTGTGTGAACCACCTTACCATCGTCCACGGCTCTGGAGACTGATTCGAAGAAGTCGATCAGGATCAGGAGGCAAGTTCGGCCCTTCACAAACCCAAACTGGGTGGGGTCCAGTGATTGAAGGTTGCCAATGTATTTGCTTATAAGTTCCATGATAATACATTCTATGGCCTTGCAGATCAGGCTCATCAGACTGATGGGACGGTAGTTCCCGAGATCCAAAGTGGATCCCCCCTTATGGAGTGGGATGACTGTAGCTGTGAGCCACTCTGTGGGCATGAAGCCTGAGGTGAGGCTATGGTTAAACATGACACATAGGTGAGGTGTCAGTTTGTTTTGTAGTTCATGCAGTACACAACCTGGGATGTCACCTGGTCCCATGGATGCTGTAATCTTGGCTTTGGAGAGTGCGTTTTTTACCTGAGTGACTGTGATTACCACAATTTGGCATTCTTTCGATATTGAGATGGGCCCTTTAGGGGGTGAGAGAGGGGTGAAGTTGGCACTGATCTATCTGCCAGGATATTAGCAATATCCTTGGGATCAGTATATCTAGTGCCATTCTGCTGTAGCTCAGAGCAGATCTGAGTATTGCCATTTAGATTCTTGACATAGCTATAAAATGTCTTGTGGTTATCTTTGGAATCTTTGGCAATTTTGTTTTTGTAACTAGCTTTGGAAGATTTTATGAGGGATCTCAGCTTTCTACTGAGGCTGGTGAGGGAGTTTTTTGAATCCTGTGTTCTTCTTCTGTTCTGCAACAGTTTCTTCCTTCTGTTGTACAGCTTGTTTATGGCAGAGGACCACCAGATTGGCTTCCTTTTTTTTAGAAGACAGCATCTTGGTTCTATTTGGGATGGCTCGGTCCATGCATGAATGAATGTGCGTGTACAGCACCTTAAGTGTAGGATTCAGCAGTTGAACTTCCAGTTTCCATCTACATGGGTGTCATGAAGTTTGTTACTTCGAAATTGAGAAGCATGAAGTTGGCTTTGGAGAAGTTTTTTACAGAGGTTTCCTTAAAGGGGGGGTGGGATGTGGATGTCAAGGGTGATTAGCTTATGGTCTGATCTGATCAATGAGGGGGTGACCACTGGTGTGGACCATCGATCTCCCATGTTGGTAATGACCAGGTCTAGAATATTGGTACCCCTGGTGGTACTATGAATTAGTTGCTCTAGGGCATTGGAATTTATGAATTCCAAGAACCGTCGAGCAAAGGTATTGGTACATGAGTAGTTTTCCCAGTTAATGGCAGTGTAGTTGAAATCACCCAGTATTATGGTGTTTAGTTGTATCTTAATATTTTCCAGTATGTTTAGGAAGGTATAGTGAGAATTTTGGGGCATGGTGGGGGATCTGTAGCAAGCTACAATTTGTATTGTAGTCTTACCTAATGTTAGTTGCACCTGGAGAATTTCAGATGCATTGTGTTGGGCAACCAACCTGGAGGTGTGAATATTCTTGGTGAATATGGACACTCCTCTACCTTTAGTGTTTTGGTCCTGGTTTGGTGGCTGAAAAGTGTGGTATGAGTTGTAGCCTGGTATTGCAGGAGTGCTCTCTGGAGCTTTGAACCAGGTCTCGGTTACTGCACAGATATCAATGTTCTCCATTTTTAGGAGAGCCTCAAGAGAGTGCATCTTGAGGTTTAGACTTCTAGCATTGAGTAGCATTACCTTCAGATTTTGCTTGCTTGTACCTGTTACAGTGGTAGCTTTGTCCTTTGAACCTTGCCTAAAAAAAGCCACTATAGGGGCGGCAAGAGCCTTAGCCAGTAGCCTGAATCCCAGGGGTGACAGGTGCAAACCATCTCTTGCAAAGCATTGTGGTTTATCGATCATGTCATCCCAGGCAGACAGATACTGGGTCCCTTTTGAATGACACCAGAAGCTTAGCCAATTATTGAAGTTAATAATTTTGTCCTTATACTGTGGTATCAATCTGGGCAATGGCAGGATGCTACTCAGGGCTAGGGTCATACCTGCCTGGGCAACATGATCCGAGAGCTCCTCCATGTCTCTTTTCATGTAGACCAGGGAGGTACGTCTCAAGTCATTCACTCCAACATGGACAATGACAGAGTCATATATGTACCTGTTGTGGAGTGACTTGAGTGCATGCATTATGTGGCGGATCCTGGCACTCGACAGGCAATTAACTGTAATTTTCTCCTTGTTCAGCCTGATGAGTGGGACATCAGTGTACCTCACTATAAAGTCATCTATGATTAAAGTGTTTGGTTTGTTGCCTTGCCTTAGGGGCTGCTGTTGGGTGGCACACTGGTGTTGTGAGCTATATGACACTTTGGTTGTGTTTGGGGGTGCGTTTGTTTCAGCTTCAGAGGTCCTTGTTGCTTGGGCAGGTTAATGTTAACAGCCTCTGCATATATGGGTTTTGTGTTGCTATGTGTGGGTTTTAGTGGTGTGGGTTTTGAAGGACTATGTGGGTGTGGGTGTTAATCTTTTCCTCTTGACTGTCTAGCACAATCTTGGCTGGAGAGAGCTTTGCTACCAGTTTGGTTATGCAAGTGCATCTCTCACAGGTTGTAGTGTTTGGTGGTAGGAGGAAAGGGTTGTCAGCGTACATGAGGCAATTGCTGCATTGCCCCAGTATGCCCAGATTCACCAGATGGACAGGAGAAATCACCGAAAGCTGACCCTTGGACATGCCTGGTTAGGTGCTTTCTTTGTGTAGTACAAGAGCTGTTTTCCCTTACTTTTTGGCAAGGTACTTGCAGTTGTAGGCTGTCTAGTGCCTACGACTATTTTATACTTATTACCAAGGAGGGGTGAGTGCTTGTAACAAATTAAGGCTTCCTAGTGCTTTTTAGTGAGTTTTGGAGCAAGTGCTAGTCACAGGTATACAGATTTTTCGTGCTACTGCTGATAAACTAGCTAGTTCTACGGGGAAAATTCGAGAGCAGACTTTCTGGCACCAGGAATAGTTTAACCTTAGCCCCGCAGTGCGCAAACGCACGTATTTATGCCAGAAAGTTGAAAGGGCTAGAAATCAGCCCAAAATGGCCAATAAAATTGCAATTTCAGAGCTGGAAACCACTCCTCTAGTGTTAGCAAACAGGGTAGAATTTTTTTGTTTATTTTTTTTTTTGTTAAATCAGGCTAAACAATGCAGTTATACAGTAAATAAGCACAGAAAGGCTAATGTACTTGAGTGTATATCCCAGAATAGTAAGCTCAATTAAAACTTTGCAAAATTAGAAATTTAAAAATTTAAACTTTTTAAATAAAGCAAGACAAGTGCACAACTGAAAAACGACTTACAGGATGAAATACAGTGGAATAAGTAGCTAGTCTACTTTTTAAGCTTTCTGAGAAGTGCAGGTAATAAAAACGACCAAAATCAGCAAAAATTAGAACATTCAGCAAAAAGTACTTGCAGTTAGCAGAAAAAGTCTCTCTTTCTCATTTTTGGTTCTGTGGTAGTCTGCAGGATGCCCAAACAGGATCTGCTGATCTAAAACAAGCTCAAACACATGCAACGCGTGTATTTATGCCAGAAAGTTGAAAGGGATAGAAATCAGCCCAAAATGGCCAATAAAATTGTAATTTCAGAGCTGGAAACCACTCCTCTAGTGTTAGGCAGTACAATGCTCCCGCTCTCACTGGTAAGCAGTAGGACCTCCCGCTACCACAGCAAGGTATGGATAGCTCTGAACATGGAAACTAAAGTCCTAAAACCAGCAAAGCCTGGAAACTGGACTATTCTAGTTAGAAAAGGAGGAAAATTAGAAAACAAGATAGAATTATTATTTTTTAGTTAAATCAGGCTAAACAATGCAGTTATACAGTAAATAAGCACAGAAAGGCTAATGCACTTGAGTGTACATCCCAGAACAGTAAGCTCAATTAAAACTTTGCAAAATTAGAAATTTTAAAATTTTAACTTTTTAAATAAAGCAAGACAAGTGCACAAATGGAAAACGACTTACAGGCAGAAATACAGTGAATATGTAGCTAGTCTACTTTTTAAGCTTTCTGAGAAGTGCAGGTAATAAAAATGACCAAAATCAGCAAAAATTAGAACATTCAGCAAAAAGTACTTGCAGTTAGCACAAAAAGTCTCTCTTTCTCGTTTCTGTTACTGTAGTAGTCCGGGGGACACCCAGACAGGATCTGCTGAGTACAGTGACAGGGCTTTCAGTATTTTCATATAGGTCATGCTTTGAAGGCCCTGGATTCTCTTGGTTAGAAAGCTCTGCGGTCTCTCCAGCTGCTGCAGGTATCTGGTGAGGTACATATAGAATGGAGCATTGTACTCAATTAGTGGGACTGTTAAGAGTTGAGTACAGTAGAGTTATAACGTCCTTAGTCTTGGATGCGATGCCCTTATTTATTATTTATGAGATGCATAATGCAGAAGGCTTTCCTCACCACAATTAACACATGGTGATTGAAGTTTAGACTTCTATCAGCCTGTCTTCCCAAGTATAGCACCACTGGGTTTGATCTTAGAAGGGTGCTATCTATATCATAATTAGCTGGGTTTACTTCTTTGCCAAAAGGGCTAATGAGGCATTTTTTGCATTTAGTTTTAGTCCATGACTTTGCAATTATTTGTCTGCAATCACTGCTATCATAGAATCACTCTGCTAATGACAACCCTCTAACTATAGTCAATTAGGGTACATGGATTTTCTTTATACAGCTAGGCTTGTAAAGTCCCTAGGGACATTGGCCTAGTAACCTCCTGTGAACCTATAAACCTAAAAGACTGACTGTGTGCAGTGCTGAGATAAGGATGGTGAGATATCAGGTGTGGGAGGTCACTAGGGAGCTAACTCAGTCAACATAGTTTAAATACAAACAAATAAAGAAAGAAATAGTAGGAAAGCAGTGGAACAAAAATAATGGCATTTAAAGAAAAGAACTGTTAACTATCTAGCTAAATTGAACAAAAATGCTTTTGCAATTTGAGCATTCAGACTAGTCAGACAATACCTAAATAACTCCTGGATATGTTCCTACTCAACTGCAACTTAAACTGTAAGCAAGAAAAGTGACTGTTTAATTTACTATTTACTAATCCACTGATTATAATGCTACTATGTGCAATTTCCTACCTCCTGACCTTAGATCTGTTTCAAAACATAAGTCTTTCTTACCTCTCTTCCATTTAACCACAACTATCTGCAGTGCATTCTCTCTCCTCCTCCTCAACTTGATCTCTGGAAAATAAAACCGGTCAGTACTTCTACTTCTTCCCCATCCATTTGCAAAGAATTTCTTGGGCTAGATAACATGATCATTTTTATCCTTAGCAACAAACCAGCCTTTCTAATTTCATCTTCATCAACAGGTTTTTCAACTCCTCTTTAACTTCTGCCATTGGAGTATCATCTGCATATCTCAGCCTGTTAACATTTTCCTGCCAATTTTGATTCTAGCTTCTGATTCATCTAAACCCGTATTTCACATGACATAATCAGCATATCAATTAAATAAACAGGATGACAAGACATAGCCTTGTTACATTCCTTTCCCAGTCAAACCAGTTATTCTATATCTTCTTCTATATGATGCTACTTGATCTGCATACTGATTTCTTTGGAGAAAGATGACTTGGAGACTCCATATCCCCATTTCCCTAAAAACATAACACAGCTTGTTATGGCCCACACAATTTAAGGTTTTAGAATAATTGATTAAGTAAATTTAAATGTTTTTATGGGACTTCCTTGCTTTCTCTATTATCAAGAAGATGCTGACATTTTGAATCTGTTGCCTCTGTGTGTTATAAAACCATTTTCTACACCTGTCAGTTCTTGTTCTACATATCGCTAGAGACTATTTTATGGATCTTAAACTTTAGCTTGCTAATAATACGTAGTACTAAACAAATAAATAAAAATGTTAAGGCAGGCTAAAACAGACCACCACAGACAGGCTAGCAGCAGGATATTAAGCTTACTTAGAGAATGGGCGACCTATAGATTGCACCCTGATTAGGGAACGAGCGTTCTCCAGCAGGGTGTTAATTTACAGGTAATGCCTACTGAAAAACGAGTCTGCTGTTCACAGCATCATATCAAGCTGCAGTGCAGCTTGGATTGAAAAAAACTAACAGCCGCCATTGTTTTACTTGCTGCAGTGTTTTTGCTGTATAGCAAGCATAAATAAGAAAAAAAAATTTAAATAAAAAAGCGCATGTGTGTGTGTATGTATTTATGTCAGTGTGTGAGAGTGTATGCATGTATGAGAGTGAGAGCAAGTGTAAAAAAATAAATGAAACCAAAACAATGTGTGTGTGTGTGTGTGTGTGTGTGTGTGTGTGTGTGTGTGTGTGTGTGTGTGTGTGAGAAAGAGTGAGAGAGACAGAGTGAAGAGTGAGAGCGATCAAGTCATCCCTGACAGCAGCATCTGTTAAGAGGTTTGTGTACTTGTCTTGACTCTTAGCTCAAGATATCTAGATAAGCATAAAATAAACAGAGACAAACATTCAAAATAGGGACATATTTTACCAAAATATTAGGATTTGTGTTAGCGTGTCTTTTCTGCAACAGAGGTGTGGGTATGAGAGTGATAGAGTGAGTGAGTGAGATCGACTACTGGCGGCAGCAGCAGCAGCAGCAAAGAGGTCTGCATACCTCTGGACCTTTCAGCTGAAGAAAACTGGATAAAGCCTACAATAAATGGGGAACAAAGGCTCAAAAACAGGAACAGATTCTAATTATTGCTCTTATAAAATTACAAACTTGCTTAAATAAAAGGATTTGTGTTAGCATGAGTTTTCTGAAGAAAATAAAAGCCTGAAACTCAAATGTATGTCGTTATTTAGTAACTCCAATCTCCAATGACTGGCAACAAACCAAATGTTTTAGAAGTAAGGGACCAAAAAATAAACTAAATACTGGCATATATTATTTAAGTGCTGTATTTTGGATGCAAAATGCTTCCTCCAACACCATAACATATACTACGGCAAGTCTGAAACATTAGAAGGAGGAACTATTTTACATTAAAATATATTTAAAAAATATAGTAATAAAAATAAATAAATAACTGAAACACATCAGTTTTACAGGTGTCTCATTTTCTAAGTACAATAATGCCCACCAGGGAGTGTGTTATTGTGGAAATAACACCCTTCCAGAGGTGTAGAGGCCATCCGCCTGCAGCGTCAATCCTCAGAACACCCCTTGGCATGTATTATTTCCACAATAACACACACCTTGTTGAGCATTATTGGTTGCTTGGCCATACAAGCCAGAGATATATGCAAGGAAATCAAAGTAACAGGATGCAAACCAAGAAAAGGCATCAGTAAAATGGCTGGTACATATTGCATGTCATGGACAGAACATATGTACAACAGCATGTGGAAGCAGGCATTCAGGGCAGAACAACAGATAACATAACTGCATGTCAAGTAGTATCATACAAGCAAGTCAGATATGTATATTATGACAGTGCATATGAGGGAGCCACCCATGACAACATGCTATATATCCTACTGACAGAACGAGGAACACAAGGTAGAGGACAGCAGGCCTGTATAAACTAGCATACAAGGGAACTGATGCACCAAGACTACACTGTCTATGCCTCAGCCATACTTACATGAAGATGTATGTAAGTTATCAACCAATGCCAATAAATAAATAACAATTAAGCAGAGGAACGTGTATGTGTGTGACAACAGAATGCACAGTGCAACTTAGAACAGAGATGGCAGCACATCACTCATTTTACCATAACACAAGCTTTGGATTTCCAAATGAAGATCTGACACGGTGCATGTCAACATAAGTGTACAGTGAGTCTGTCTGCAAATACATCCAGGACAGTAAATCAGGGAGAGAATAAGGCACATGCCGTATGACATACAGGAGCAGTATACAGTTTAGAGAATGTGCAAGCACTTGAAAATACAAAATGATGAAGTGTGTAGATGGAGGCTGAAATGGTTGGAGTGGGACCAGGTGGGCTGATAGAAGATAAGCAGTAGGGCTGTACATGCATGGATACACTTCAGTAGATGAATCACCAGAACATCGAAATTTAAATAGCCAAGATGAAAAAATGAATGTTGAAAAGAATGACCATTCACAATGCCAGAAATAATAAGAATGAAAGACCTACTGTGCACATCACACAGAACTCTGAAATTCTGAATGTACATTGTGGTGCAGTTACAACAAACAGTTACTTTACTTAAAGAAATCATTTAAAAAAAATTAACCAGTTTTAAGGCTTATCAAAGGAGACTGTGGTACAGTGAGGATCGGTAAGTTTACCCTTTTCTCCACTGTAGTGTGATCTCAGAGTCGGTATATATAATTTGCAAGGGGCATAGGGGGTGCAGCCCCCCCCTGCAAAAACATTGAAGAAGCTCATTTCTTTTTTGTAAATGACTTCTTTAAGTAAAGTAACTGTTTTTTGTAACTGCACCATGATGTACATTCAGAAGGTTGGAGTTCTGTCTGACATGCGCAGTAGCTCTTTTGTTGTTATTATTTCCAGCATTGATAACAGTCATTCTCGTCAACTTTCCTTTTTTTTTTCATCTCAGCTATTTAAATTTCAATATTCTGGTGATTTGATCTACTATCCCAGATCCACATGCACAGACAAGAAACGAATGAGCAGCATTCATATGATGATCCAGTTGTTTTAAAATTTCACAGGAATAAACAAAGGTGTGCAGGGAAGTAGCATGATGCAACAGTATGCAAGACAAACACAATAAATCAGAGAGATATAAGGTATAAACACACACTGCAAGGGAAGGCAGAAACTAACAGTGAAGTAACCCTCAGTATTTACGTCTCCCCAAGAAAATCAGGACAACAGATCCAAGGAAAAAATAGCCTTTAACATTCACCAACACAGCAATAGCAGAAATTCACAAAAAAAATCACTTTAGCTCGCTTTCACCCAGTAAAATACTAGGCTTCTTCAGAACAAAGAAGATGTAACATGCATTTTCTGAAGACTAGAACTGCAATTCATCTTCATTGTGCTTTTAATTAGGTTATTCCATGGTAATTAATTGATGGTATACACACTTAATTGATTTATGGATGTGATTGGTTGTGCTGCACTGTTTAAATGTACTGGATGGGGATGTTTCTTTGTTCTGAAGAAGCCTAGTACTTTATTGGGTGAAAGCGCGCTAAACTAATGTTTTTGTGAATTTCTGCTATTATTGTGTTGGTGAACATTAAAGGCTATTTTTCCCTTGGATCTGCTGTCCTGATTGTCTTGGGGAGACGTGGTTACTGGTCGAGTGAGTGTTCATTTTTAACCCTCAGTATTTACCATTCTTTTTGTTTTTCTTTGTTTTTAATGCCCTCTGATGACATGGGCTCTGCAAAAGGTTATTGTTTTATGCCCAGCTTTATGCTCATCAGTAACATATGTACCTAGTGCCTCATCTCAGAGATCTGAGCCATTCCAGCACAAAGCTATTAGAGAGTCTGTGGGCCATCCACTATGGCATCCCACAGACAGACATAACCCAGCCAAAGTGGACATCAGCCATTACACGGCAACTTACAGACTGCTGGATGTCACTGTCATCCTGTAACTAGGGAGCCAGCTTTTCAATTATGCCTTGTAGTGCACCTTACTTTGATTATGATAGCACTATCTCCACCTGTCTGGTATCCTGAGGTTCAAGTCTCATGAGAGAACACTGCACTGTTTGTAGCCATCATGGACTGTCACCTCTCTGGACAGCACAGTGCTCTAGAAGCAGTCAGCTGAAAACAGAGAGGAAATGGTGTGCAAACTATACCTCTGAAGACGAAGAGCAGCACATCTGTATATGCAATCTAGATGCAGATACTAATTCTGTAGAGCAGCCTACCCCATAACAGAGACACATGAAACACAGCTACATCTCGACATGTCTCACAGTGACTTTATAGGTCCATTATCTGCAGCACATGACATCACACTTTGTCATAGTTACACTATAGTACATCAGCCAGCCATATCCCCAAGAAGTGGCAAAAGAGTGTCCAGTGCTGTGCAATAAATTTCTGTTTACAAATGGCAGAATAAAAGAGTGGCATCATTGTCTAGGGCATGAATCAGTCTGGTCGAGTGATTGTTCATTTTTAACCCTCAGTCATCAGTCAACATCCTAGCTGACAGGTTCAGCGCAAACTTCTCCCCCCCCCCACCAAAAGGGCAAATATCTATCCCAGCAGAGTGCTGCCCCCCTGACATCTCAGATGCTCAGATAAGAGCCGCCCTCTCCAAAGCAAAAAACACAGCATCAATGGGACCAGACGGTGTCCCGGGCTGCATCCTACATGAACTCCAAGAAGAGCTAAACCCAAACATAAAACTACTGTTCAGTCTCAGCCTTACTACAGGATATGTGCCCAAAGAGTGGCATACAGCAACAGTGGTCCCTCTCCATAAAGGTGGTGCCTCAACGGATCCTGGAAACTATCGCCCCATAAGCCTGACTAGCTTGGTCTGCAAAGCTATGGAAAGGATCATCATGGACCTCATAAATAAAGATATTGGGGACCTACAGACACTGGATCCTACCCAGTTTGGCTTTGTTAAGGGCAGATCCTGCCTCTTAAACCTGGTTGATTTCTTTGAAACAGTCACCAAGGCCATTGACGAGGGGAAGGTGGTCCACACAGCCTACCGGACCTCGCAAAAGCCTTCGATACAATACCCCACTCGGGCATTATAGATAAGCTCACCAGCTTAAATATAAACCCCTATGTCACTAGATGGATTGCAAACTGGCTCAAGGACAGAACCCACATGGTTAGAATTGCTGGAGCCATGTCAGACTCCAAACCAGTTACAAGTGGTGTCCCACAAGGCTCAGTCCTGGGACCTCTCTTGTTCGGTATATATTTCTCGGAGGTACAGGCCAACACGGAAGGACTGTGGCTGACCAAGTTCACAGATGACTGCAAACTGGGCGCCATAATCGACTCTCCAGCCGACACAAGCATCCTCCAAAAGGGCCTCATAGAAACAGACAACTGGTGCCAGAGCCATGGCCTCAAGCTAAATGCCAAAAAGTGTATAGTCATCCCCTTTGGCAAAAAGAAAGTGCCCACAAATTACCACATAGGTGGTAATCCATTAAGTACAGAAGAAGTAATTAGGGACCTGGGGACCCAAGTTGTTAGCAATCTCTCATTTGACAATCACGTGGCCAAAGTGGTTAGAAAAACATTTTATAAAGCCACCTAATCATGAAGGGATTCACATCTAGATCAGGGGAGGTCATCATGCCTCTTTACTCATCCCTCATCAGGCCCATAATTGAGTACAATGCCACTTTTGGGATGTACCTTGCCAGACACCTGCAGCAACTGGAAAGACCCCAAAAGTACCTCACCAAGAGGATCAAAGGGCTCAAACAGATGCCATATGCTGCCTGGTTAAAGAAACTCCAGCTCTACTCAGTGGCATACTGCCTGTTCAGAGACGATCTGTGCCTGACGTATAAAGCCATGTCCAACCCGGAATTAATGGACATGCTGCACCTCAGAAAATCCAAATCCCATCGAGCTACGCGCTCGAGAGACTTGAACCTCAGCACTGAAATAAATAGGACATGCTGGAGGGACAGATTCATAACCCAGAGGCTCCCTTCACTCTGGAATAAAATCCCAGTCCAGGTTAGGCAGAGTTCATCATTGACTCTCTTCAAGAGGAATCTTGATGAGTGGATGGGAGATCGTAGGTTTACCCCGGGTATCACTTCTGTGTCACTGTTAGACATATACTAACCTCGAAAAAGGGCATAGCAAAATAAATTTAAAATGGGTGGCGAAAGCCAAACACATTCTGGCTAGGCTTATAAATGCCCTAGGGCAGATAGCCTAGTATGAACCTATGAACCTATGAACTTATTAAGTTGAAGAGATACCAGAGGCATGCCTGAGTCCACTATAGATGTGCAAACCATAGTCAGTCACATCACAGCTCTCCAACTGTTTTACTAAACTGTTCAAGTACTGATAAGTGCCAAGCAAGAAGGACCTCTATGTCATGAAGGGGAGAACCTTAAACCCCTCTTCATTTTAAATGACCTACTTCAAGGTCACAGTGCATTGTTCAATATTATGTTTGTTTCTCAAGTGCCCATAAGTGCCAGGAAAAATGATATGATAAACAAATGTTAAATAAATAATAAAATGTTTCAACAGAAAACGCTTACATTAGCTTTCATTCCGCAATACTGCCACATTGACTTATACAGGTAACATTTTCAGATGCATATGCTTGAATTATTTGAATACATGTTAAAACAGGAAATTCACATAAAATACCAACAGACTGACACACAAGAACACAGAGCTTGTTGTAAAGGATTTGCAGTAGTAGCACCATTGTTTGCAATGGTGAAGCAACATACCAGCATGCCCCAGGGCTACTGCATGACTCAATCAACCATACACACATGTGGGCATGGGTAGTCACATCCAGCTATGGGAACAAGGTCCACATACCATGCATATTGCCCAAGCTTCACTCTCATCTTTCCCACAATCTAGCAATTTTTTCAATAACTCTAAGTGGCAGAAGACCTCTGGTTTCCTAACTTGAATACAAGGCCAAGATGGCAGGGTGCTGAGTATCACCATATATTAGCTCAGGGCAGATAGAAACATTGAATCATGTGAGTATATGTAGAAATGCTCGAATGCACACAAAACTGATAGATGAATGGCATTTTAATTAATATTATTATAAAGGAGCATGTTGCCAGGATAGGTACAGGCTTTACAATGGATAGAGATGGTAGTGTTGCAGAAGTAAAACTGAAGAGTGAAGATGATTTTTTGGACAGTATTGAATGAACTAGCAAGAAGAAATTTGTCCTGAGAAAACTTGCAGAATGTATAAAATGTTTGTTACTCAAAAGGGGAAATCATATTTGGTTTTGGATGGATGCCATTATCATGCTGAATGAGAAAGTAATATTAAAAGTGACTGTAAAACAATTAGTGAAATGTAAAGTTTGGGATGTGGCTCTGTTTCCAAAGATAAGATTTGCTGACATCCTGCAACCCACCCCACCCGCCATGATATAGGTGATCTGATGTCAGACATGTACACTTTGGTTGCTGTCTCCATGAAGTCCAGCTGCAATAATTCTTAGGTTCATAGATGCATAGGTAGGTACTAGGCTATCGGTCCAAGGGCCTAAGTAAGCCTAGCCAACAAGGTTCCCTGGCTTATGCCACCCAAGAAAGTTAATTTCCTGTGCCCCTGTCAGGCAGAGCCACAGAAGTGATCCCCAGGGTGTATTTCCTATTTCCCATCCACTCATCAAGATTTTTCTTGAAGAGTGCTAATGAGGAACTTTGCTTGACATAGATGAGTAGCTTGTTCCGGAGTATAGGAAGTCTCTGGGACAGGAATCTATCCCTCCAGCATGCCCTGTTTATTGTGGTGACAAGGTTTAGGTCCCTAGAGCATGTAGCTCGGAGGGATTGGGATTTCTTTAGTTGTAGCATGTCCAACAGCTCTGGGCTTAACATAGCTTTATATGTTAGGCAGAGAGCTCCTCGGAGTAGGCGATATGCTACAGAGTAAAGCTGGAATTTTTTGAGACGGTCAGTGTAGGGCATCTGTTTGAGGCCAGTAATCCTCTTTGTGAGGTACTTCTGTGGCCTTTCCAGCTGCTGCAGATGTCTTGTAAGGTACATTCCAAAAGGGGAGTTGTACTCTATAATGGGTCTAATGAGTGCCGAGTAGAGGGAAACAATGACCTCTTTTTTCCTGGATGAGAACCTTTTTGTGATGAGGTGTGCCACATAGAAGGATTTCCTGACTACTATGGCGATGTGATTATCAAAGGAGAGATTACTGTCCACCTGTGTCCTAAGGTCTCTTATCACACATTCAGCATTAAGTAGACTGCCGTTTATGCGATAGTTCATGGGTACAGAGTTTTTACCAAAGGGGATGACAATGCACTTTTTGGCATTGAGCTTGAGGCCATGCCTCTGACACTAGGCATCTGTCTCAGAGAGGCCCTTCTGTAGTATGTCCACATCATTTGGGGACTCGACTATGGCTCCTAGTTTGTAGTCAACTGCGAACTTCATTAGCCAGAGGCCTTCTGTGTTAGCCTGTACTTCAGAGAAGTAGATACCAAACAGGAGACAACCCAGGACTGAACCCTGTAGTACTCCACTTGTCACTGGTTTGAAGTCAGATTTGGAGTCTACAACTTTTACAGTGTGGGTTCTGTCAGTGAGCCAGTTGGCAACCCACCATGTGACATAGGGATTTATACCTAGTTTAGTGAATTTAGCTATAATTCCAGAATGGGGGATGGTGTCGAAAGCCTTGGCGAGGTCAAGATAGGCTGTGTGAACCACCTTACCCTCGTCTATGGCTTTGGTGACTGCCTCAAAGAAGTCAATCAGGTTCAGAAGGCATGATCTGCCTTTCACAAACCCAGACAGGAAGTTACAAGGAAGCCTGACTTGAGGTCATGCAAGTATCTATTTCCTACTAAGCTTTGAGTTAGATAATAAGTTATGTCCAAAGGTACTGGCAGATGAACAGTTTGAAGACTATCCTCTGAGAGAAGGAAGACAATAGTGCATAAGCAAGTGCATACCCTCTGCAGGAAGGCGTCAAAAGCAAACCACTCAAGAGTGATGTTACTGGTGTATGCATACAAAAGGGTGCTCAACCATGCCTATGGTTTGGCCAAAATCATGCGCTTCCACATGCAGGCAAAATGAATGTTAGCTAATGTTGCAAAGACAGCAGTTAAAGCAGCCAAGCAGTATTTTCCTAAAACTGAAGCTAAATTTCCCTTTTTTCCTGTTTGCCAAAACTTTGTGGAAACAGTTTCAGTCTTAGGGGCTGTAATGGTAATTTGGCCAAACATCTAGTAACCTATGCCTGTCTTCAAATGGGATCTGCCATGTGCTTTCATAGACATAAGTATCTCAGTTTGCAGCAAATGCAGGAGGACCGCCAGAATGACAAATACTTCATATACTAGTCATGGCCGTACAGTATTGTAATTGTTTCTCAAAAACCTAGTGACTGAATCCTGCATTCACAGGCATTCTAGAGTACATTTAGGACATCACTTGAAGTTTTACACACTCATAAAGTTGTTGATGAGTGACACGGGAGACTTAGTAGCCTAAATCTCTTCATGGGACACCTGCTGAAAAAGACTGGATTAATGACATTCAAGAATATATCCTCTAGTGAACTCCCACCATGTGTGCAGAATGCAGAAATTGTGAACAGGCAGCAGAGGCTTATACAAGCAGCACTACCAGTATGCTATAGCACTTAACTGTTCTGGGAAGATAAACACTATTGGCTAAAGCTTCAGCTGTTTATAGCTTTCATTTTTCCCGTTATTTATATTGCAAGACCATTTAGACATTGTTGTGTTGCACCAAGACTCTTGGAAGCTGAAAATCCTGAGCACAAAATAAAACCAGAAGCATTTGACTCCATTTTACATACAGAAAGCAGCGATGTACATTTATATTACTTTACTTAAAGTTATCTAACCGTTTAAGTTGGCTTTGAGCGATTTCTGTCATTTTTTTCTGTATTTTACTGTTTTCCCTAAATATGAAGTTATAGCTATTAACCGATTGTAGTTTATGTGCTGCACTTAGCTATTTAAATCAGTTTTGAGTGGGTTCTGTTATTTATCTATTTTTTTTTTCATTTTGACTGCTTTTTTCCTTTGAATTTGAAACAAGTATTAATTGATTTTACAGTTTGTATTTTTCTATCTGCTTTTAAGTGGATTAATCGGTGTTGATGCATTTGTTTTGCTTTTTGCCACTTTTCAAACTTAGAACAAACAGAATGTTTTGGCCAGTTATGAGAGTTATCTAGAGCTTGTGGTCATTAAACCTTGTGTGGGGGGGTAATTTCTGTAATTCTGGTAAGATAAACATTATTGGATAGAGCTTTAGCTGTTTAAAACTTTCATTTTCCTTATTTATATTACATGAGCACTCGGACATTGTTGCCTTACTCTTAGACTCTTGGAGGCCTCTGCTCCTGTGTACAAGCTAAAATCAAAGATGGAATTTTAACTCCATTTTGCATCTAGGAAGTAGGGAAGTAGCTAAGCACTCCATTTTGTGACCATATTAAACTGGATTGAACTACTCTAATTGAAGCCAGGAACACCAGGCTAAGTGACCTTTGATATAATTGTTTAGTATTGAGTGCACTGATACTGCATACATTTGTTTTTCCTATTAAATTAGTGAGTGTTTAATATAATTGATTTATTCATTCCTTCTGGTGGCAGAAGGTTTATAGGCAAGTTGTGGGTGTTACTCGCTACATAGACAAAATTTGAGTGTCTTGCTATTGGATAGTGTGCTGTTTTGAGCATTTTGTTGCCTATTTTCTGGGTTATAAATAAAGCAATTTACTGTGCTGCTGCCCAGCACATAAACAGTTAGAGCCTTAAGTTTCTCTGTACAACACCCCCCCCCAATTTGTATTGTACTTTAAATAGTCAGTAGTTGTGTGAAGAGGCTGTGGTTCACATTAGGTTGCATGTTATATACTCTCTGTATTTAGACTTCAACTGTGTTTTTTAGACAAGTAGCATCTCCAGTAAATTAGCTTCAAACCCAGAGGCAAAAATCCCCCTTCAGCCCACAGTAGTAAGCACCTGAAATGATGGATTTGTACTTTCTAGCCACGTCTGTAGCCAGTGTGGTTGAAATGGGCATCCTGATATGATGTAGCAATTGTTTCATGTTTACATACAACCACACATTACTTAAATCAATAGACACAGTATGTGAAAGATGCAGATATACGATGTTATTGGAGGCAAAACTGTCACACAAAGCCACAACAAATAATCAGGTTTTCAGTTCCATACCAGACAACACTAAACAAAACACACACAACTCAGACCAAACACATATGCTGAAGCTCTTAAAAATAGCGTACCTAAACCACAAAGGCCTCCTAATTGTACACTAAAAACAAGTACCCTCAGCACCCTCACAAATACACATCACAGGCAGCATCCACCATGAAACAAGCATCTAAGAGTCACATTGACTCATTTCAAAATCCCATAATGCAAACTTCCACAAATTCAATATCCTAGTCATAGGTGACTCCATAGTAAGACATAGTGATGCACAACTCACCAGGCTGTGCAAAGAGAGAATCAGAATCACTTACCTATCAGATGCCAGGATTCGCCTTGCCATAAAAGCACTCAAATCCTTGCACCACAAATACACATATGACACAGTACATGTGAGTATACCTGATCAACTTCTTTGAGAAGGTTATTAAAACAATCTAGACATACTGCATATGTGGATATTGCAAAGGTATTCAACACCACACCATACCACACTCTGATATCATAGATAAACTCTCCCTAAAAGTGAATCCCCATGTAACTCACTGGATAGCAAATAGGTTCACAAACAGAACCCAGGAAATTAGGGTGGGTGGTTCTAGTTCCTTCAAAAGACCTGTCACTAGCAATGAAACCAAAGTTCACTTTTTGGGCCACTCCTGTTTGGCATTAACTTCTCAGACATCAAAGCAAATGGTAAGGGTTTATGGCTGAAAAATTTGCAGACGACAGTATAGTTGATGTCATTATAAACTCCACAGAGGACACCAAAATCCTCCAAGAGATACCTTCCCAAAGAAATAGCTGATGTCAAAATTGTGGACTAACACTAAATGCCATATCCTTTGGCAAGCATGACTTCCCTTGTAACTGTCACACTGACAACACACCCCTGAAAGGATCCCCGAGTCAGGGTCCTGGGAACCTATGCGGACAATGAACTGTCCTTTTATCACCATGTATCCACTATTATAAGGAAGTCTTTCTTCATCACACAGCTTATATATAAACATATGGTGTCCAGGTCCAGTGACAAAATCATTCCATTGTACTCAGCTCTCATCAGGCTGATAATTGAATATAATGCCGTATTTGGTATCTACTTCTCCAAACACTTTTCAGTAATGGAGCAGAAACAATGCTTTCTTACTGAACAAAAAAAAAATCACGGACCTGAATGAAAGAAACTCTGCGGACCATCTCTATATCATACAGGCAATGCAGAGGTGACCTCTGCCTCCCATAGAGAGGCTCTCAGCAGACCTTATCCTGTCAGACCTATTACTCATTCACAAGTCTAAACACCCACTCAATGGATCTCAATCTTTTTTGCATCATAAATAGAACATGTTGGAGAGATAGTATGTATCAGAGAATCACTCGTATAAGGAACTGTCTTCCACTCCACATAAAGTGAAGCAATTCTCTTACTATATTCAAATGTAATTTGGATGTATAGATGGGAAACCCCAAATTCATACCTGGTTTAGTACCCATGTCCCTTATGGGTAGGAGCAACAAGTAAATGTTCCCAACGTATCCTTGTTCTTTCCACCTCTGGGTTATTTGTATGCAAACTATAAAGCCTAAAAATTACCATGGAAATGTAAGACTAGGCTTCTTAAGATTCTCACAGATCAATAGCCTAATAAGTACCTATTAGGCTAAATGGCTTGAGAAATGCATCTCTGCACTATATGAAGAAAGACACGATGGAGCTCTCAGAATATGTGTCACAGGCTGGTATGAGCCTGGCCTTCAGCAGCATTCTACCGTCACTATCAATTATGAATTATGTCACAATATGAACAAAAGATTATTGATTTCAACAACTGGCTTAGTGTCTGGTGTCATTTCAAAGGGGTACAATATGTGTATGTATGTATGTATATATATATATATATATATATATATATATATATATATATATATATATATATCAGCCTGGGAAGAGATGGTAGACAGTCCCAAACGCTTTACTAGGGATGGCCTGCATCCCCCCACAAGGTTTTTGTGTATTAACTAAATCCTTGTACATCCCCTTAGTGCATTTTTAGGCATTGTCAGACTTCAAAGGTTTCCAATATATCAAAACAGAATCAATGTAACATTAAAGTATTGCTGCTGAATGTTAGAAACATTAACAAAAAGCTCCAGTCCCTACAAGCACTTCTTATCTTGGAAAACACTGATAAATTCTTATCACACAGAACTAGTTAGATACCACTGGAAGCATTCCATCAGTGCAGGGTTTCAATGCCTATCACACATTCAGGCCCGCTGCATCAGACGAAGGCATTAAAGGTGGGGGTGCCTCCATATTCTTAAAAATTTGTTAGTTAAGATAATGACCTGGAACCCTTCCACATCCAACTTACTATTAACAAACCCCCTTGTCATATCATCGCTAACTATATACCCCCTCTGTGTCCCCCTCAGCCCACTCCTCTTACCTAATTAGTATGAAGTGCCAATGTACTAAGCCAAACACCATTCTCCTAAGAGACTTCAACTACCCCTTCATAAGCAGAGAAACTTAAACATCCTCAAATCTGTATTCTCAGAGATTTCTGGACTTCATCAGTATAAACTCCCTGGATCAGATAGTCTGCATCCCAGCAAGGGGTGATAGAATTCTAGACTTGGTTCTTATCGATATGGGGCAGCTTTGCTCTCTACCAAATTAAACTTCCTTCCTGGTCAGATTAGACAACAGGTCAATCACATTCACCATAAGCCGGTAGCCTGAAGCATCTTCTAGTACCTTGGTATTCAAAGATTATGTGAAGGCTAATCTACTGAGTGATGCCCTGGCTACATTTAAAAGCCCTTTCCATCTTGGTGATCTGACTTCTTTATGTAGAATCATTCACTGCTAAATTCTATGCATATGTAAATACCTGTACAGAAGCACCTGTCCCTCTCAGAAATAAATAGAACACCAAATTCAAAAGCAAAC
The DNA here is from genome assembly GCF_019279795.1 of Protopterus annectens. NCBI lineage: Eukaryota > Metazoa > Chordata > Ceratodontiformes > Protopteridae > Protopterus > Protopterus annectens. Next base: position 379,075,168 of record NC_056749.1, read on the forward strand.
CCCTAAAGTGGAACCCAAATGTAAACAGGTTATATAATAAAAGAAAAAAATCATTGCATACAAAAATAAACCTAACTCTGAAGATGCCAAGAGCACTCTTGTTAAACTAAAAAAGGAACAACAGACCTTGTTCAAAATCAACCAAAGCCAGATATGAGGAATAAATAGTCATCCAGCTGAATGACAACCACAAAGCCTTCTTTAATTATGTTACAAATCTAAGAAACAATGTCCATCTCTCTACAAAGATAAAAATGAGGGATATTATATACTCATACTTAGACAACATAGCCAATCTACTAGCTGAAATTTCTACCCTTCTCCTCTTCAGTATTCTCAGATTACATATCCACACCTACACCCCCTAAATCTCCCAAGAATAAGTTCTCAAGATGCTGTCTAAGGCCACAAACACTATATCTATGGGGCAAGATAATATACTAAGTTGCCTACTAGTCAGCCTGAAACATGACTTGTCTACAGAAGTTATTCAATATCAGCCAGATGAATGTTGAACAACAACAAACAGTCATTCTCCTGCATCCAGGTAGGGCTTCAATGGGCCCAGGTAAATATAAACTTAGTTTCATCTATAAGGCTATGGAAAGGATCATTATGGAATTAATATACAAGGATATAGGTAACCTACTGAGTCTTGACCCAAACTAGTTCAGATTCATCAAAGGCAGGGGCTGCCTAATTAACCTGGTTGACTACTTTGAAAACCTTACTGAATCAATGAACAAGACCAAAACAGCACCAGACCATATATCTAGACCTTGCAAAGGCATTTGGCACCATTCCATCCTCAGTTATCATAGATAAACTCTCCCAGCTAAATGTAAATCCATATGTAGCTCAGAATAGCAAACTGGCACACAAACAGAACCCAGGAATTTAGGGTGGCCAGCTCTATCTCCTCCAAAAGATTGTCACTACTAATTTACTAAAAAATCAAAGAATCCAGCAGAAGGCTTCTAAAACCAATTTACCCCAGTATACAGTCTTTGGGTCACTCCTCTTCTCATTGCATTTACTTCACAGAGGTGAAAGCTGATGTTAAGAGCTTGTGCCTGACGAAGTTTACAGATGACTACAAACTCAGTGCCATCATAAACTCCCCCGAGAGGATAGCAAGATCCTCCAAGAGGGCCTATTCCTAACAAATAGCTGGTGTCAAATCTATGGACTAAAGCTAAATGCCAAGAAGTGTATAATCCTCTATCCTTTGGCAAGCATGACTCCCCTTTTAACTATCAAACTGACAACACACCCCTAAAAAATTGATCCCATGTTTATGGATCTGGGAATATATGTTAACAATGAACTGTCCTTTGCTCACCATGTATTCACTGTTGTAAGAATGTCTTATTTTCATTGCACAGCTTATGCCAAAATGTATTTTTCCTGGGTCCTGGGATGTAATCATTCCACTGTACTCAATACTCATTAGACCAATCATTGAGTATAATGATTCTTTCGGGAATATATCTCTTCAAACATTTGTCACAACTGGAGTAACCACAGTACTTTCTCAGTAAAACAATCAAGGGCTGAAATCATAAAGTCCCCCTTAGCATCATACAAGCTACAGAGAGGTGATTTCTGCCTTTTATATAGAGCTTCCACAGAGGCTTTATTATGTCAGACCTATTACACATTTGCAGGTCCAATGGTATCTCAAGCTCTTTTGAAATTAAATAGAACATGTTGGAGGGATAGGTATGTATCACAGAGAACACTTCTATGAAACCATATTCCACTCCACATAATGCAATGTACTTCTCTTATTCTATTCAAATATAATTCAGATGAATGGGTGGATATCTGCAAATTCTCCCCCATAGTTTAATATCCCTGTCCTCATGGAAAGGGGAATCATGTAAATGTCCCAGCATATCTTTGTACATCCTGCCTCCGGATTATTCACATGCAAAATATAAGAGCTAAAAACTACCATGGAAATGTAAGGCTAGGCTTCTTAAGATTCTCACTGATCAATAGCTTAGTAAGTACCTATGACCTATAAACTCTGTCCTGTAACCTAAGATGTATGAAGTACTGTTGTTTCCCCCAACAACTGACAATATATTGTTAAAGAATACTACTCACTCAGCAAGTTTTACAATACACATACTAACTGTACACACACACATACATGGGATGATAAACCCTTTGATTGCATATGATAAGAAAAGCAAAGTGTATATCAATGACACTACAGTTTTATTCAAAGTTACCCAGATGCATTTTGGCAAATGTAATTCCTATATCACTATCAAGCAAAGCAGACTTCATAATTGACTTAGTAATGCTTACAAATACTTACTTGTAAACCTTTATGTAACTGAAAAATATCTCAAAAGTGCAAATCTAAAACAGAGGAACAAGTGCTGAAAGTTATGAGGAGGTGGCACAGAAACAACACTGCTTTACAAGAAACAATTTCATCTTCTTTAATAGCAAATTGGTAATGCACTTACTTGTGCATTCAAAGTTTCATTATTGGCACTTGTCAAGAAACATAATTTAAGTCAGTGTCCATGTGATGAGTGCATTTTTATAAGCAGCTCTGTATTAAAGCTACTATATGCAAGCACTAATTGAATAGCTATGCAAACACTGAGCAAGAGTAGTGTTTCACCTTCTCTACCAGCTGATTTGCTGCTGTAAAATATTTACAGACATTGTTTCACCTTATCCCTCTCTGTAAATATTTTACAACAGCAAATCAGTTGGTACATGGCATATATATAGACATTGTTACAAAAGGTGCTACATTTACTACCTGTTGAAACTTAGAAAAAAAATGAGTATGGAGAAAGGCATCAGTCTGTAATCATATATCCTTAACATATACTCTGTGAGTGTTTATGCACGTGTGTAGGTATATATACCCCCATACACGCAGATTTTATATATATATATATATATATATATATATATATATATATATATATATATATATATATATATACACACACACACACACACACATATATATATATATATAAAATTTGCACATGCTATTATATGCCTGAATAATGACAGGAACAATTTGCAGCACTATATAACCTTCAGCAGCTAAGAGTGGTACTTAATGAACCAAGCTGAGTAGCATTTTGGGTACATGTGTGCATTCATTTTATAAATAGTGCAGAATGGAACCAAAGAGGGAATACAGGATTAATGTGCAGCATTATGCCTACAGCTGCAGGAAATGAGGGAACATTATGATATCTGTGACATCCCTGCTCTGGGACAGTAATCAAGGAGCCTTAATCTTCAAAAATAGATACACACAGTATTTCCAGATGCAGCTCTCTTCACCAAGCACAATTTCCCTTAACAGCACACAGGGAACACACTCAGCCCAGGGGCTGAGTATTCCCCTGTCTCCCCAGTCCCCCAGTAAGACTCCCCACTGACACAGCTGTAGAGTTGAGTCCTCAGCTGAGTGTTCCATCACCCACTCTGTGAAACCAGTGCTCTGCATCCTTGCTCCAAGTAGCTGACACACACATTCTTTGAGATTTGACTTTCATGCACATAAACACACACACACACACACACACACACACACACACACACACACACACACACACACACACTGACTCACTCACTCACACATGCACACACGCACACACACACTTTACCAGAAAGGCTCATCCAGACTCTGCTACACTTTGCTGTGAAGGAAAGGTTAGTTTGCTTTTATTTTTGTATTACTGTATTGCCTTTCTATATTTTGAATACTGTAGTTTGTTTTCTTTACCTTGTGTTTTGCTTGCATTCTGTTTTAACAGCATATTAAAACTTCAAAAGAGACCACAGCTCTCTCTGTTCTGAGTCAGGCAGACTTTTTTCCCCGCCTTCCCACCCATTTAAGTTGTCTTGTTAAATGCCACTGCCTTTCTAGTTGCCCGCCTCTTATGTTAATCTGACCATATATCTCGTTTCTCTCTACTTTCACTGGCTTATGTGAGTAATCACAAAATCATCATTTTTGAAATCCCACCCCTTCAATTATTTAAATTTATTGGCCATCCTACAGTATTTCATAGTACTAAAATACAAAAGTGATCACCCCTTTCAATCTATCTTGCTGTTTTTAAAAATAGTAACTCTCCACTAAACCTTAACTTTTTAAACAGGTAAAACTCAAGTTACCTACTTTCACATCTAACTTCTCTAGTGCACACTGCAGAGTGCATTCTTTTCAATCTTACCTTTAAGCATCCCTGTGACTAGCACTTTCTCTAATACCTGCTGGAAAGCACTAGGAAGCCTTAAACTCATACAAACACTGAACTCTCCTTGTTAACAAGGAGAAATTAATAGTAGGCACTAAACAGCCTATAATTGCAAAGTACCTTGCTAAGGAAACAGCTCCTATACTTTACAAAGAAAAAAAAGCCCCAAACCAGGCATGTCCAAGGGTCAGCTTCCAGTGATTTTTCCTGTCCACCTGGTGAATCTGGGCATACTGTGGCAATGCAGCAATTGCCTCATGTACACAGACAACCCTCTCCTCCTACCACCCAACACTACAACCTGTGAGAAATGCACTTACATAGCCAAAATGGAAGCAAAGCTCTCTCCACCCAAGATTGTGCTAAACAGTCAAGAGGAGAAGGTTAACACCCACACTACACCTCAAGCATCACATAGCCCTTCTAAACCCACACCACCAACACCCACATATAGCAACACTAAATCCACATATGCAGAGGCCCTTAACTGTAACCTGCCCAAGCAACAAAGACCTCTGAAGCTGAAACGCAAACAAATACCAATCACAACCAATGTGTCACATAGTTCACAACACCAGTGTGCTACCCAGCAACAGCCCCTAAGGCAAGACAATGTACCTAACACTTTAGTCATAGGTGACTCTATAATCCAGCACACTGATGTCCCTCTCACCAGGTTGAATAAGGAGAAAATTACAGTCAGCTGCCTGTCGGGTGCCAGGATCCGCTACATAACGCATGCACTCAAGTCACTCCACAACAAGTACAAATATGACTCTGTCATTGTCCATGTTGGAGTGAATGACTTGATAAGTACCTCCCTGGACTACATGAAAAGAGACATGGAAGAGCTCTCGGATCATGTGGCCCAGGCAGGTATGACCCTAGCCCTGAGTAGCATCCTGCCTTCGCCCAGAATGATACCACAATATAAGGATAAAATGATTGACTTCAACAATTGGCTAAGCTTATGGTGTCATTCAAAGGAGATCCAGTATCTGTCTGCCTGGGATGACATGATTGACAGACCATGATGCTTTGCCAGAGATGGTCTGCACCTGTTGCCCCTGGGATTCAGGTTACTAGCTAAGGCTCTTGCCACCCCTATAGTGCCTTTTTTAGGCAAACTTCAAAGGACAAAACCACCACCGTAACAGGTACAAGCATGCAAAATCTGAAGGTAATGCTACTCAATGCTAGAAGTCTAAACCTCAAAATGCACTCTCTCGAGGCACTCCTAAAAATGGAGAACATCGATATCTGTGCAGTAACTGAGACCTGGTTCAAGGCTCCAGAGAGCACCCCTGCAATGCCAGGCTACAACTCTTACCACACTTTTTGGCCACCAAACCAGGACTGAAACACTAAAGGTGGAGGAGTGTCAATATTCACCAAGGATATTCACACCACCAGGCTAGTTGGCCAACACAATGTGTCTGAAATTCTCCAAGTGCAACTAACACTAGGTAAGACTGCAATCCAAATTGTAGCTTGCTACAGATCCCCCACCATACCCCAAGATTCTCACTACACCTTTCTAAACATACTGGAAAATATTAAGATAGAACCAAACACCCTAATACTAGGTGATTTTAACTACCCTGCCATTAACTGGGAAAACTACTCATGTCCCAACACCTTTGCGCAATGGTTCTTGGAATTCATAAATTCCAATGCCCTGGATCAACTAATCCATAGTCCCACCAGGGGCTCCAATATCCTAGACCTGGTCATTACCAACATAGGAAATCAATGCTCCATACCTATGGTCACCCCCTCGTTGGTCAGGTCTGACCATAAGCTAATCACCCTTAACATCCACATCCCATCCCCCACCCCCCAGTAAAGAAACCACCATAAAAATCTTCTCCAAAGCCAACTTCATGCTACTCAAGTCAGAAGTGACAAACTTCATGACACCCATGCAGACGGGAACTGAAAGTTCAACTGCTGAATCCTACACTAAGGCACTGTACGAGCATATCCACTCATGCATGAATCGTGCCATCCCAAATAGAACCAAAATGCTCTCATCCAAAAAAAGGAAGCCAATCTGGTGGTCCCCTGCCATAAACAAACTTTACAACAAAAGGAAGAAACTTTTGCAGAAAAGAGGAAAATCCCAGGATGCAAAAAACTCCCTTACTAGCCTCAATAAGAAACTGAGATGCCTCATAAAATCCTCCAAAGCTAGTTACGAAAATAAAATTGCCAAAGATTCCAAAGACAACCACAAAGCATTCTATAACTATGTCAAGAATCTAAATGGCAATGCTCAGATCTGCTCTGAGCTAAAACAGAATGGCATTAAATATACTGATCCGAAGGATATTGCCAATATCCTGGCAGATCGATTCAGTGCCAACTTCACCCCCTCTCACCCCCTAAATGACCCATCTCAATACCGGAAGATTGCCAAATTCCAGTAATAACGGCCACACAGGTACAAAACACACTCTCTAAAGCCAAGAATACAGCATTCATGGGACCAGATGACATCCTGGGCTGTGTACTACATGAACTACAATATGAACTGGCACCTCACCTAAGTGTCATGTTTAATCATAGCCTCACCTCAGGTTTCGTGCCCACTGAGTGGCGCAGAGCTACAGTTATCCCAATCCACAAGGGGGGATCCACCTTGGATCCCGGAAACTACTGTCCCATCAGTCTGACAAGCCTTATCTGCAAGGCCATGGAGCGTATTATCATGGAACTTATAAACAAAGACATTGGCAACCTTCAAACACTGGACCCCACCCAGTTTGGGTTTGTGAAGGGCCGATCTTGTCTCCTGAACCTGATTGACTTCTTTGAATCAGTCTCCAGAGCCATGGACAAGGGTAAGGTGGTCCACACAGCCTATCTAGACCTTGCCAAGGCCTTTGACACCATCCCCCACTCTGGAATCATAGATAAACTTACTAAGTTGGGCATTAATCCCTATGTCACCCAATGGGTTGCTAAATGGCTTACTGATAGAACCCACACTGTAAAAGTAGCCAACTCCAAATCCAGCTCCAGACAAGTGATAAGTGGAGTACCTCAGGGTTCAGTCCTGGTGCCGCTCTTGTTTGGCATCTACTTCTCTGAAGTACAGGTCAACACTAAGGGACTCTGGCTAACAAAGTTTGCAGATGACTGCAAACTGGGAGCCATTATTGAATCCCCAAATGATGTGGATACTCTACAAAAGGGCCTTACAGAAACAGGTGCTTGGTGCCAGAGCCATGGGCTCAAGCTCAATGGCAAGAAATGTATTGTTATCCCCTTTGGGAAAAAACATGTATCCATGAATAACCATATAGGTGGCAGTACACTAAACACAGAAAGTGTGATAAGAGACTTAGGGACACAGGTGGACATTGGTCTCACCTTCGATAACCTCATCACCACAACAGTCAGGAAATCCTTCTATGTGGCACACCTCATCACAAAGGGCTTTTCATCCAGAAAAGTGGAGGTCACTGTACGCATCCCTCATTAGACCCATTATAGAATACAACGCCCCATTTGGTATGTACCTCTCAAGACATCTGCAACAACTGGAAAGGCCTCAGAAATACCTCACTAAAAGAATCACAGGCCTAAAGCAGATGCCCTACGCTGACCGCCTTAAAAAACTCCAGCTATACTCTGTCGCATATCGTCTACTCAGAGGCGATCTCTGCTTAAAATACAAGGCCATGTCAAACCCAGAGCTGTTGGACATGCTACACTTAAAGAAATCCCAATCCCTCAGAGCTACACGCTCCAGGGATCTAAACCTTGTCATCACAATAAACAAAACATGCTGGAGGGATAGTTTCCTGTCCCAGAGACTCCCCAGACTCTGGAATAGATTGCCCATACATGTCAAGCAGAGTGCCTCTTTGGACCTCTTCAAGAGGAACCTTGACGATTGGATGGGAGAAAGGAAATTCACCCCAGGGATCATGTCAGTTGCCCTGCTAGACAGGGGTCCAGGAAAGTAAATAATGTGGGAATAAATAGTCAGGGAATTGTTATGGCTAGGCTTGTATAGGCCATAGGGCTGATAGCCTAGTACCAACCTATGAACCTATGAACACACACACACACACACACACACACACACACACACACACACACACACACACACCTGGAAAAGGCTGGCACAGATTTATCAGCTATAGCCCCTTCTTCCCAGACTACAAGGTAGCTACTACCACCAGAACACTCCAAAGCCAGCTACTCTAAGGCTCTTATTAGTGTACTCAATTATACTTAGTAGAATTAATACTAATATAAATGGTAGTGTTTGACCAATGCAGCAAGGCTTTCAGGAGTGGCCACAGTGTCACCAAAGAAATATAAGTACTCTCAAAGGTTAAAATATTTTCTAAAAGACCAGCCACAGTGAAAAGTTTAAATATATTGAATAATAATTAATAAATAATAAAAGAACATGAAAATGATAAATATCTATTTACAATAAACACCAGAGTTTCATACATAGGCAATATTAACAATAACAGATGGATAAATTCACATAGATACAGAAAAACAATACTTAACTAATCTTACTATAGTTTCCTGACTTATTTAAAGAATTACTATTCCCTGGTTGCTTACTAAAGCAAGGCAAGATGAAGTAGGTGAGTGGTCTTCCTTTTTGGTCAGGTTTCAAAAACAGACTGCTCTGAGACGTCTGTTTCATCTAGTATTAAAACATAATTTCAGTGCTGGATTACAGACGGACTCTGGTCCCCACACTACTCCCCCGTTTGCTAGAAACTGGACCAGAATTTAGCACATATGTGTTACCATACACACAGATAGAGCTTTGCTGATATGTGTTATAGCATATGAAGCTATAAAACCATTTCAAAATGTCCATCCTTAGTTCACCCTAAGGACAATACAGTAGCATTCCTAGTCCTGGTTTTCAGAGACATTTCATCTCTGGCTGCAATCGGAACTCTAAGATACAATCTTTGTTGCCTAAACTAGGTAATTTAATTTCAGACAATTTTTCAAAGTTAGCTGGACTGAGATTACCCTCTTCTCTTCCAATATCCTTTGTTGCAATATATTAATTTCAACAGTTACAATACAGTCTGACATACAGATGTATTTCTTTTCTGTCCACTGTTGGTACATTTTTAACACCAGCATCTTTACAAATACATTTTGATACAGGCATCTGCACAAATCAGTTTGATATGCAAATGACATACAATTCTACAAAACCCCAGCTGCTATGCTGGCATATGTTACACATCCACTGTCCTACTCCTCCTGGCATAGCTGGAAATACCTCCTATCATCACAATATTAAGGACAATGGTTAATGTGAGGTATATCTTAATAAGAAATATTACTTGTCTGAAAACACTGGTGCTTTATTGATTCTGATAAAATAAAGTTTGCCTACGCTTGGTTCAAGAGTCCATGTTTTGCTGGATTATTGCATTTTTTACACTGAGCTTGAGTCTATGGTCTTTTCAAAAGGAACTAGTCTGGGATAGAAACACTTGCAGGATACAAGTATCAGCTAGAGTGTTAATGATAACAACATGCCTGCAGAGCTCAACAAACTTTCTCACTCAGAGATCCTTGATATCAGCTTGAACATCAACAAATGATATGCCAAAGAGGAGTGGAACCAACACAGAATCCTGTGGGATGGCATTGGTAACAGGGCTTTTAGAGGACACTATGTAACCAATGTTGACTGTGTGGGTGTGTCTGTGAGCCAGTTAGCTATTTGGTGGGCTACATAGGGGTTAATATTAGGCAGGTGAGTTTGTCAATAATACTAGAGTATGGGATAATATCAAAGACCTTTGCCAGATCTAGCTGACCAGGGTGCACTGACTAGCCATTTCCAGTGCTTCAGCTACCTTCTCAAGGAAGATTAACATATTTAGTACACATGCTCTACCTTTCACAAAACCAAGCTGGTTCAGGTTGAGAGATTATACGTCCATTACTTTTTTACATATGATACTAGAGAGACTAATTGATCTATAGATCACAGGGTTCTTACTAGTGCCACCCTGAAAACTGATCCCATAGTTATGACTGCCTGTCAAACCTCAGGCATATAATCTGCAAAGAGGCAAAGGTTGAATAGGTTTAAAAGGAATTCAGTGAGGGTCTGTGTTTAGTGATGACTTGGAGACAGCCTGGTATTTTAGTTGAATCAACAGATTTGCTGTTTTTGAAGAGGGCATTTAGAACCTGTAAACTGGGTGACTGTAGGAAAAGTAGATCGTAACATAGTTAAAGAGACAATGACTATTTCCCAGAGACTGCCCATCCTATGGAACTGGTTTCCAATCCATGTGAAGCTGAGTACATCTATTACCCAGGTTAATTGCAACCTTGACCAATGGATAGGGTATAGGAAATTTACACCAGGCCTGGAACCCATGTCCGTTATGAACAGAGGTAGCTTATAAATGCCTGGCTAGGGCATCATTATTCTTTTGGGAAAACGTAGCTAGGCTTAGAAAGCCCCACCCCACCCCAGGGTTGTTAGCCTAATTATTTATGAATAAGAAGATCTTAGGGTAAACTTTGGAACAGCTAGCTATATTCACTTAGTACCTTACTTTGCAAGATTTGATCTTATGCCTCAGTTCTTTGCAGACCTTTCTGAAGATTACTTGTGAGAGGAGGGGGTTCTGAGTTTGTTCCCTAGTGACATTATTTTTTTCTTTTGTTGTACAATTTGCTGATACTGGGGTTCTATCATAGGCCTTTATTCTTGAACTTGCCATCAAACTTGTGGTGAACGAGAACATTGTTTTCATTTCAGGAGTTAAGGTGGGAGCAAAAATGAATGGTATAACAGTCTGCTTTTATTATGGATTCCCAGGGGGCAGAGAGCTTTTAAATTTCCTTAGGTCACCTAGAGTACTAGAAGTTTGGCCTTAGAAATACCGCTGAACACAGTGAAGTTTGACACAGTCTTGGATTGAGTTCTTAATGAAAATATGGTTTCCTCTATCTGATTTAATCATGGAGGGGGGAGACTTTACTCATGGAACAGAAGGGTGCTATATTAGTTAAAAGTCAAATAGACTGGAGACCGTAGTCTGAGAGGGCATTATCTGGTTAAGACAGTAAGCATCTGGTTAAGCGGCTAGGCATTGATAAAGTTAAGGAATACCTATGCATATTTGTTACTGATGATATAGGTTTTCCAGTTAATGGACCGGATGTTGAAATCATCCAGTATGATTGTGTTTGGTTCAATAGTTAAGGTCCTTATTGGAAAAAACAGATGCCATAGGCAGCTGGAAGCACATACAGAGTTCCACAGTTTTCTGTGATAGTGACTGAACTTGTTTATTTATGATATGATATCTAATAGTTCAAGGTCACAGACATAGATCTATTCATAGATATTCCAAGGCTATTTGAGTCTTATATGACTGTTTACACTTTATAGGTTCATAGATAGGTACTACGCTGTTGGCCTAGGGCCTATATAAGCCTAGCCAAAAAATGTACCCTGGCTTTCGCCACCCAAGAAAATTATTTTCCTGTGCCCTTGTCGAGCAGAGCCACAGAAGTGATCCCTGGGGTGAATTTCCCATTTCCCACCCAATCAAGATTTTTCTTGAAGAGTGCTAATGAGGAGCTCTGTTTGACATAGATAGGTAGTCTGTTCCAGAGTATGGGAAGTCTCTGGGGCAGGAATCTATCCCTCCAGTATGTTCTGTTTATTGTGGTGACAAGGTTTAGGTCCCTAGAGCGTGTAGCTTGGATGGATTGGGATTTCTTTAAGTGGAGCATGTCCAACAGCTCTGGGTTTGACATAGCTTTGTATGTTAGGCAGAGATCGCTCCTGAGTAGGTGATATGCGATGGAGTAAAGCTGTAGTTTTTTGAGATGGTCTGTGCAGGACATCTGTTTGACGCCAGTAATCCTCTTTGTGAGGTATTTCTGTGGTCTTTCCAGTTGTTGTAAATGTCTTGTGAGGTACATACCAAAAGGGGCATTGTACTCTAAAATGGGTCTAATGAGTGATGAGTAGAGGGGAATAATGACCTCTTTTTTTTCTGGATGAGAATCCTTTTGTGATGAGATGAGCCACGTAGAAGGATTTCCTGACCACTGTGGTGATGTGATTATCAAAGGAGAGTCTACTGTCCACCTGTGTCCCAAGGTCTCTTATCACATGTTCGGCATTAAGTAGAATACCAGCTATGTGGTATTTCCTGGGTACAGAGTTTTTACCAAAGGGTATTACAATACACTTTTTGGCATTGAGCTTTAGGCCATGGCTTTGACACCAGGTATCTCTCTCAGTGAGGCCCTTTTGTAGTCTGTCCACAACGTTAGGAGTTTCGATTATGGCTCCTAGTTTGCAGTCATCTGCAAACTTTGCTAGCCAAAGACCTTCTGTGTTAGCATGCACTTCAGAGAAGTAGATACCAAACAGGAGAGGACCCAGGACTGAACCCTGTGGTATTCCACTTGTCACTCGTCTGATGTCGGATTTGGAATCCTCTACTTTCACAGTGTGGGTTCTGTCCATGAGCCAGTTGGCAACCCATCTTGTGACATAAGGATTTATACCTAGTTTAGTGAGCTTATCTATAATTCCAGAGTGGAGGATGGTGTCAAAATCCTTGGTGAGATCTAAGCTGTGTGAACCATTTTACCCTCATCTATGGCTTTGGTGACTGCTTCAAAGACGTCAATCAGGTTTAGGAGACATGATCTGCATTTTACAAATCCAAACTGGGTAGGGTCCAGAGTTTGGAGTTTACCAATGTCTTTGTTTATGAGTTCCATGATGATACGTTCCATGGCCTTGCAGACCTGGCTCGTCAGGCTAATGGGGCAGTAGTTCCCGGGGTCCGTCATGGCTCCACCTTTGTGGAGTGGCATAACCGTTGCAGTACGCCATTCAGTGGGTACAAAGCCTGAGGTGAGGCTATGATTGAACATGGTACTTAAGTAGGGTGCCAGTTCATTCTGTAGTTCATGTAGAACGCAGCCTGGGATATTGTCAGATCCCATAGATGCTGTGTTCTTGGCTTTGGAGAGTGTGTTTTTTACCTGTGCAGCCATGATTATAGGAACTTTGCATTCTTCCGGTATAGAGATGGGCCCTCTAGGGGATGAGAGGGGGGTAAAGTTAGCACTGAACCTATCTGCTAGGATGTTGGCAATATCAGTTGGTTCTGTATATTTAGCGCCATTGTGCTGTAACTCAGAGCAGATCTGAGTGTTCCCATTGAGATTCTTGACATAGCTATAGAATGCTTTGGGGTTGTCTTTAGAGTCAGTGGCAATTTTGTTTTCGTAACTAGCTTTGGAGGATTTTATGAGGGATCTCAGCTTCTTACTGAGGTTGACCAGGGAGTTCCTCCGGTCATGGGATTTTACTCTTTCTTGCAACAGTTTCTTTCTTCTGTTGTAGAGTTTGTTTATGGCAGAGGACCACCAGATTTGCTTCCTTTTTTTGGAGGATAACATCTTGGTTCTATTAGGGATAGCAGGATCCATGCACTCATGTAAGTGCTTATAAAGTGCATTTGTGTAGGATTCAGCAGTCATACCTCTATTGTCCATCTGCATGGGTGTCGTGAAGTTTGCCACTTCTGCCTTAAGAAGTGTGAAGTTGGCTTTGGAGAAGTTTTTTATGATGGTTTCCCTAATTGGGGGTGGGAGTGGGATGTGGATGTCTAGGCTGATTAGCTTGTGGTCGGATCTGACCAAGGAGGAATTGACCTCTGGTGGGGAACACCGGTTTCCCATGTTGGGAATGTCCAAGTCTAGTATATTGCTGCCCCTGGTGGGGGTGTGAATAAGTGTGATCCAAGGCATTGGAATTTATGAATTCTAGAAAACGTTGATCAAAAGAGTTGGTACATGAGTAGTTTTGCCAGTTAATGGTGGGGTAGTTGAAATTGCCCATTATTAGGGTGTTGGGTTGTACCCTAATACTTTCCAGTGTATCAAGAAATGAGGAGTGGGAATCCTGGGGCATGGTTGGGGGTCTGTAGCAAGCTACAATTTGGATTGCGATTTTGCCCAGAGTTAGTTGCACTTGGATAATCTCGGATGCATTATGCTGTGCAACTAGCCTGGAGGTGTGGATATCCTTAATGAATATGGACACGCCTCCACCTTTAGTGCTTCGTTCAGGGTTAGGTGGCCAAAAGGTGTGGTATGAATTGTAGACTGGTAATGCAGGGGTGCTCTCTGGAGCTTTGAACCAGGTCTCTGTCACTGCACAGATGTCAATGTTCTCCGTTTTAAGGAGTGCCTCGAGTGAGTGCATTTTGAGGTTTAGACTTCTAGCATTGAGTAGCATTACCCTCAGATTTTGCTTGCTTGTACCTGTTACGGTGGTGACTTTGTCATGTGAACTTTGCCTAAAAAAGGCACTATAGGGGTGGCAAGAGCCTTAGCCAGTATCCAGAATCCTAAGGTGTAGGCCATCTCTGGCAAAGCATCGTGGTCTGTCGATCATGTCTTCACAGGCAGACAAATACTTGATATCCCTTAGAATGACACCAGAAGCTTAGCCAATTGTTGAAGTCAATCATTTTGTCCTTGTACTGTGGTATCATTCTGGGTGATAGCAGGATGCTACTCAGGGTTAGGGTCATACCTACCTGGGATACAAGATCGGAGAGCTCCTCCTTGTCTCTTTTCATGTAGTCCAGGGAGGTACATCTCAGGTCATTCACACCAACATGGACAATGACAGTGTCATATTTGTACTTATTGTGGAGTGACCTGAGTGCATGCATTATGTGGTGGATCCTGGCACCTGACAGGCAACAAACAGTAAATTTCTCCTTGTTTAGTCTAGTGAGTGGAACATCAGTGTGCCTGACTATAGAGTCACCTATGACTAGAGTGTTAGGTACGTTGTTATGCTTTATGGGCTGTGGTTGAGTGGCACACTGAGTTTGTGGGCTATGTGTCATTTGGGTTGTGTTGGGGGGTAGAGTTTGCTTTCGTTTATGCCTTGGATGTCCCTGATGCTTGGGCAGGTTTTTATTGAGAGCCTCCGTGAATGTAGGTGTGTGCTTTGTGTTTCTATGTGTGTGGTTTGGTGGTGTAGGTTTTGAGGGACTATGTGATGAGTGTGGTGTGGTGCAAGTGTTCACCTTCTTCTCTTGACTGTCTAGTCCAGTCTTGGGTGAAGAGAGCTTTGTTTCCAGTTTGGCTATATAAGTGCATCTCTCACAGGTTGTAGTGTTGGGTGGTAGGAGGAGATGGTTGTCTGTGTACATGAGGCAATTGCTGAATTGCCCCAAGATACCCAGATTCATCAGGTAGACAGGAGAAATCACTGGGAGCTGACACTTAGACATGCCTGGATAGGTGCTTATTTATTAAGTACAAAAAAACTGCTTTCCTCTAGACAAGTGAGGAAAGTTGAGTGCTGTAGTAATTTGTAGCTTATGTAGTGATTACAATGAGTTCTGAACAAGTGATGAGTTCAAAAAAACATATTTGAGTGCTGAAACTAGAAAAATGGCTAGTTATAAGAAACAAAACTAAGCTAGAAGGCTTCCCTCCAACACAAAAGGGCTTGGGGGCTTAGAAGCCTACAAACAGTCTAGACCGCTTAACAAGAAAGGCAGGAAACAAGCTTAAATTTTGTTTGTTCTCTTTCCCAGACGCTCTCTTTGTACACAGTAGGAGTGCCTGAAATCAGAATATGATCTCACTGCACTCAGTTGAGTGAGCAAGAGATGGGCCCAGAAGGAGTATCCAAACACAAACTTACAAGAGGGGTGGGCAGTTTCACAGTCACTAAGATTAACACCAAAACAGAAACAGGGAGGGTGGGTGGGAAAATTAACTGAAGAACAGAGTCAAAACTTCCAATTCAGTTAATATTCATGAAACACAATTAAATCAATTTAAATACTGTATTATTTGAAAAAAGTGCAGATAAATGGTACTTAAATTCTCTTATACGTCCAGTTGAATACAGCTAGATCTTAGCCGGCCAAAGCTGAAGTTTTTAAGCAGAAAATATTTCAAACTGTACCACTTAAATAGTCATTGGCAGGGAATCAAAGAATGTGGCTCCCCCACACCTGCAATTACTAACAGACAATAAAATTCAAGCAAGCATTAACTGAAGAACAGAGTCAAAACTTCCAATTCAGTTAATATTCATGCAACACAATTAAATCAATTTAAATACTGTATTATTTGAAAAAAGTGCAGATAAATGCTACTTAAATTCTCTTATACGTCCAGTTGAATACAGCTAAATCTTAGCCTGCCAAAGCTGAGGTTTTTAAGCAGAAAATATTTCAAACTGTACCATTTAAATAGGCCTTGACAGGGAATCAAATAATGTGGCTCCCCTACACCTGCAATTACTAACAGACAATAAAATTCAAGCAAGCACTAACTGAAGAACAGAGTCTAAACTTCCAATTCAGTTAATATTCATGCAACACAAATCAATGTAAATACTATATTATTTGAAAAAAGTGCAGATAAAAGGTACTTAAATTCTCTTATACATCCATTTGAATACAGCTAGATCTTAGCCGGCCAAAGCTGAGGTTTTTAGGCAGAAAATATTTCAAACTGTACCACTTAAATTGGCATTGACAGGGAATCAAAGAATGTGGCTACCCCCACACCTGCAATTACTAATAGACAATAAAATTCAAGCAAGCACTAACTGAAAAACAGAGGCAAAACTTCCAATTCAGTTAATATTCATGCAACACAATTAAATCAATTTAAATACTGTATTATTTGAAAAAAGTGCAGATAAAAGGTACTTAAATTCTCTTATACATCCAGTTGAATACAGCTAGATCTTAGCCGGCCAAAGTTGAGGTTTTTATGCAGAAAATATTTCAAATTGTACCACTTAAATAGGCATTGACAGGGAATCAAAGAATGTGGCTACCCCACACCTGCAATTACTAACAGACAACAAAATTCAAGCAAGCCTTAACTGAAGAACAGAGTCAAAACTTCCAATTCAGTTAATATTCATGCAACACAATTAAATCAATTTAAATACTGTATTATTTGAAAAAAGTGCAGATAAAAGGTACTTAAATTCTCTTATACGTCCAGTTGAATACAGCTAGATCTTAGCCGGCCAAAGCTAAGGTTTTTAAGCAGAAAATATTTCAAACTGTACCATTTAAATAGGCATTGACAGGGAATCAAAGAATGTTGCTACCCCCACACCTACAATTACTAACAGACAATAAAATTCAAGCAATCACTAACTGAAGAACAGAGTCAAAACTTCCAATTCAGTTAATATTCATGCAACACAATTAAATCAATTAAAATACTGTATTATTTGAAAAAAGTGCTGATAAAAGGTACTTAAATTCTCTTATACGTCCAGCTGAATAGAGCTAGATGTTAGCCGGCCAAAGCTGAAGTTTATAAGCAGAAAATATTTCAAACTGTACCACTTAAATAGGAATTGACAGGGAATCAAAGAATGTGGCTACCCCCACACCTGCAATGATTAACAGACAATAAAATTCAAGCAAGCACTAACTGAAGAACAGAGTCAAAACTTCCAATTCAGTTAATATTCATGCAAGACAATTAAATCAATTTAAATACTATATTATTTGAAAAAAGTGCAGATAAAAAGTACTTAAATTCTCTTATACATCCAGTTGAATACAGCTAGATCTTATCCGGCCAAAGCTGAGGTTTTTAAGCAGAAAATATTTCAAACTGTACCACTTAAATAGGCATTGACAGGAATCAAAGAATGTGGCTACCCCACACCTGCAATTACTAACAGACAATAAAATTCAAGCAAGCACTAACTGAAGAACATAGTCAACACTTCCAATTCAGTTAATATTCATGCAACACAATTAAATCAATTTAAATATTGTATTATTTGAAAAAAATGCAGATAAAAAGTACTTAAATTATCTTATACATCCAGTTGAATACAGCTAGATCTTAGCCGGCCAAAGCTGAGGTTTTTAAGCAGAAAATATTTCAAATTGTACCACTTAAATAGGCATTGACAGGGAATCAAAGAATGTGGCTACCCCACACCTGCAATTACTAACAGACAACAAAATTCAAGCAAGCCTTAACTGAAGAACAGAGTCAAAACGTCCAATTCAGTTAATATTCGTGCAACACAATTAAATCAATTTAAATACTGTATTATTTGAAAATTGCAGATAAAGGGTACTTCAATTCTCTTATACGTCCAGTTGAATACAGCTAGATCTTAGCCGGCCAAAGCTGAGGTTTTAAGCAGAAAATATTTCAAATTGTACCACTTAAATAGGCATTGACAGGGAATCAAATAATGTGGCTACCCCACACCTGCAATTACTAACAGACAATAAAAGTCAAGCAGGCACTAACTGAAGAACAGAGTCAAAACTTCCAATTCAGTTAATATTCATGCAACACAAATCAATTTAAATACTGTATTATTTGAAGAAAGTGCAGAGAAATGTACTTAAATTCAGTTATACGTCCAGTTGAATACAGATAGATCTTAGCAGGCCAAAGCTGAGGTTTTTAAGCAGAAAATATTTCAACCTGTACCACTTAAATAGGCATTTACAGGGAATCAAAGAATGTGGCTACCCCCACACCTGCAATTACTAATAGACAATAAAATTAAAACAAGCGCTAACTGAAAAACAGAGGCAAAACTTCCAATTCAGTTACATGCAACACAATTAAATCAATTTAAATTCTGTATTATTTGAAAAAAGTGCAGATAAAAGGTACTTAAATTTTCTTATACGTCCAGTTGAATACAGCTAGATCTTAACCGGCCAAAGCTGAGGTTTTTATGCAGAAAATATTTCAAACTGTACCACTTAAATAAGCATTGACAGGGAATCAAAAAATATGGCTACCCCCACACCTGCAATTATTAACAGACAACAAAATGCAAGCAAGAACTAACGGAAGAACAGAGTCAAAACTTCCAATTCAGTTAATATTCATGCAACACAATTAAATCAATTTAAATACTGTATTATTTGAAAAAGTGCAGATAAAAGGTACTTAAATTCTCTTGTATGTCCAGTTGAAAACAGCTAGATCTTAGCCGGCCAAAGCTGAGGTTTTTAAGCAGAAAATACTTCAAACTGTACAACTTAAATAAGCATTGACAGGGAATCAAAGAATGTGGCTACCCCCACACCTGCAATTACTAACAGACAATAAAATTCAAGCAAGCGCTAACTGAAGAACAGAGACAAAATCTCCAATTCAGTTAATATTCATGCAACACAATTAAATCAATTTAAATACTGTATTATTTGAAAAAAGTGCAGATAAAATGTACTTAAATTCTCTTATATGTCCAGTTGAATACAGCTGGATCTTAGCCGGCCAAAGCTGAGGTTTTTAAGCAGAAAATATTTCAAACTGTACCATGTAAATAGGCATTGACAGAGAATCAAAGAATGTGGCTACCACCACACCTGAAATTACTAAGAGACAATAAAATTCAAGCAAGCACTAACTGAAGAACAGAGTCAAAACTTCCAATTCAGTTAATATTCATGCAACACAACTAAATCAATTTAAATACTGTATTATTTGAAAAAAGTGCAGAAATGTATTGTTATCCCCTTTGGGAAAAAACATGTATCCATGAATTACCATATAGGTGGCAGTACACTAAACATAGAAAGTGTGATAAGAGACTTAGGGACACAGGTGGACAGTTTTCTCACTTTCGATAACCACATCGCCACAACAGTCAGGAAATCCTTCTATGTGGCACACCTCATCACGAAGGGCTTTTCATCCAGAAAAAGGAGGTCATTGTCCCACTGTACTCATCCCTCATTAGACCCATTATAGAATACAACGCCCCATTTGGTATGTACCTCTCAAGACATCTACAACAACTGGAAAGGCCTCGAAATACCTCACTAAAAGAATCACAGGCCTAAAGCAGATGCCTTATGCTGACCGCCTTAAAAACTTCAGCTATACTCTGTCGCATATCGTCTACTCAGAGGCGATCTCTGCTTAACATACAAGGCCATGTCAAACCCAGAGCTGGTGGACATGCTACACTTAAGAAATCCCAATCCCTCAGAGCTACACGCTCCAGGGATCTAAACCTTGTCATCACAATAAACAAAACATGCTGGAGGATAGGTTCCTGACCCAGAGACTCTGCAGACTCTGGAATAGATTGCCCAAAAATGTCAAGCAGAGTGCCTCTTTGGACCTCTTCAAGAGGAACCTTGACGATTGGATGGAAGATAGGAAATTCAGCCCAGGGATCACGTCAATCGCCCTGCTAGACAGAGGTCCAGGAAAGTAAATAATGTGGGAAGAAATAGCCAGGGAATTGTTATGGCTAGGCTTGTATAGGCCCTAGGGCTGATAGCCTAGTACCAACCTATGAACCTATGAACCTATAAAGGTACTTACATTGTCTTATATGTCCAGTTGAATACAGCAAGATCTTAGCTGGCCAAAGCTCAGGTTTTAAGCCAAAATATTTCAAAGTGTACCACTTAAATAGGCACTGACAGGGAATCAAAGAATGTGGCTACCCCCACACCTGCAATTACTAACAGACAATAAAATTCAAGCAAGCACTAACTGAAGAACAGAGTCAAAACTTCCAATTCAGTTAATATTCATGCAACACAATTAAATCAATTTAAATACTGTATTATTTGAAAAAAGTGCAGATAAAAGGTACTTAAATTCTCTTATATGTCCAGATGAATACAGCTAGATCTTAGCCGGCCAAAGCTAAGGTTTTTAAGCAGAAAATATTTAAAACTGTACCACTTAAATAGGCATTGACAGGGAATCAAAGAATGTTGCTACCCCCACACCTACAATTACTAACAGACAATAAAATTCAAGCAATCACTAACTGAAGAACAGAGTCAAAACTTCCAATTCAGTTAATATTCATGCAACACAATTAAATCAATTAAAATACTGTATTATTTGAAAAAAAGTGCAGATAAAAGGTACTTAAATTCTCTTATACGTCCAGTTGAATACAGCTAGATGTTAGCCAGCCAAAGCTGAAGTTTATAAGCGCAAAATATTTCAAACTGTACCACTTAAATAGGAATTGACAGGGAATCAAAGAATGTGGCTACCCCCACACCTGCAATTACTAACAGACAATAAAATTCAAGCAAGCACTAGCTGAAGAACAGAGTCAAAACTTCCTTCAGTTAATATTCATGCAACACAATTAAATCAATTTAAATACTGTATTATTTGAAAAAAGTGCAGATAAAAGGTACTTAAATTCTCTTATACATCCAGTTGAATACAGCTAGATCTTAGCCCAAAGCTGAGGTTTTAAGTAGAAAATATTTCAAATTGTACCACTTAAATAGGCATTGACAGGAATCGTATGTACCCCCCCCACCTGCAATTACTAACAGACAACAAAATTCAAAGCAAGCCTTACTGAAGAACAGAGGTGCAAGATAAAGGTTATTCTCTCTCTTATATCCAGCTGAACACAGCTATCTTCTAAAAGCCAAAGCTAGGTTTTTTTTAAAAAATATTTCAAACTGTACCACTTAAATAGGCATTGACAGGAATCAAAGAATGTGGCTACCCCACACCTGCAATTACTGACAGAAAATAACATTTAAGCAAGCACTAACTGAAGAACAGAGTGAAAACTTACATGTGAGTTAATATTCATGCAACACAATTAAATCAATTTAAATACTGTATTATTTGCAAAAAGTGCAGATAAAAGGTAGTTAAATTCTCTCATATGTCCAGTTGAATAAAGCTAGATCTTAGC
Source organism: Protopterus annectens (assembly GCF_019279795.1). Taxonomy (NCBI): domain Eukaryota; kingdom Metazoa; phylum Chordata; order Ceratodontiformes; family Protopteridae; genus Protopterus; species Protopterus annectens. The sequence continues at coordinate 379,097,167 of NC_056749.1, forward strand.
CGGCCAAAGCTTAGGTTTTTAAGCAAAAAATATTTCAAACTGTACCACTTAAATAGGCATTGACAGGGAATCAAAGAATGTGGCTACCCCCACACCTAAAATTACTAACAGACAATAAAAGTCAAGCAAGCACTAACTGAAGAACAGAGTCAAAACTTCCAATTCAGTTAATATTCATGCAACACAATTAAATCAATTTAAATACTGTATTATTTGAAAAAAGTGCAGATAAAAGGTACTTAAATTCTCTTATACATCCAGTTGAATACAGCTAGATCTTAGCCGGCCAAAGCTGAGGTTTTTAAGCAGAAAATATTTCAAATTGTACCACTTAAATAGGCATTGACAGGGAATCAAAGAATGTGGCTACCCCACACCTGCAATTACTAACAGACAACAAAATTCAAGCAAGCCTTAACTGAAGAACAGAGTCAAAACGTCCAATTCAGTTAATATTCGTGCAACACAATTAAATCAATTTAAATACTGTATTATTTGAAAAATTGCAGATAAAAGGTACTTAAATTCTCTTATACGTCCAGTTGAATACAGCTAGATCTTAGCCGGCCAAAGCTGAGGTTTTTAAGCAGAAAATATTTCAAACTGTACCACTTAAATAGGCATTGACAGGGAATCAAATAATGTGGCTACCCCCACACCTGCAATTACTAACAGACAATAAAAGTCAAGCAGGCACTAACTGAAGAACAGAGTCAAAACTTCCAATTCAGTTAATATTCATGCAACACAAATCAATTTAAATACTGTATTATTTGAAGAAAGTGCAGATAAAATGTACTTAAATTCTCTTATACGTCCAGTTGAATACAGCTAGATCTTAGCCGGCCAAAGCTGAGGTTTTTAAGCAGAAAATATTTCAACCTGTACCACTTAAATAGGCATTTACAGGGAATCAAAGAATGTGGCTACCCCCACACCTGCAATTACTAATAGACAATAAAATTAAAACAAGCGCTAACTGAAAAACAGAGGCAAAACTTCCAATTCAGTTACATGCAACACAATTAAATCAATTTAAATTCTGTATTATTTGAAAAAAGTGCAGATAAAAGGTACTTAAATTTTCTTATACGTCCAGTTGAATACAGCTAGATCTTAACCGGCCAAAGCTGAGGTTTTTATGCAGAAAATATTTCAAACTGTACCACTTAAATAAGCATTGACAGGGAATCAAAAAATATGGCTACCCCCACACCTGCAATTATTAACAGACAACAAAATGCAAGCAAGAACTAACGGAAGAACAGAGTCAAAACTTCCAATTCAGTTAATATTCATGCAACACAATTAAATCAATTTAAATACTGTATTATTTGAAAAAGTGCAGATAAAAGGTACTTAAATTCTCTTGTATGTCCAGTTGAAAACAGCTAGATCTTAGCCGGCCAAAGCTGAGGTTTTAAGCAGAAAATACTTCAAACTGTACAACTTAAATAAGCATTGACAGGGAATCAAAGAATGTGGCTACCCCCACACCTGCAATTACTAACAGACAATAAAATTCAAGCAAGCGCTAACTGAAGAACAGAGACAAAATCTCCAATTCAGTTAATATTCATGCAACACAATTAAATCAATTTAAATGCTGTATTATTTGAAAAATGTGCAGATAAAATGTACTTAAATTCTCTTATATGTCCAGTTGAACACAGCCAGATCTTAGCCAGGCAAAGCTGAAGTTTTTAAGCAGAAAATATTCCAAACTGTACCATGTAAATAGGCATTGACAGAGAATCAAAGAATGTGGCTACCACCACACCTGAAATTACTAAGAGACAATAAAATTCAAGCAAGCACTAACTGAAGAACAGAGTCAAAACTTCCAATTCAGTTAATATTCATGCAACACAACTAAATCAATTTAAATACTGTATTATTTGAAAAAAGTGCAGAAATGTATTGTTATCCCCTTTGGGAAAAAACATGTATCCATGAATTACCATATAGGTGGCAGTACACTAAACATAGAAAGTGTGATAAGAGACTTAGGGACACAGGTGGACAGTTTTCTCACTTTCGATAACCACATCGCCACAACAGTCAGGAAATCCTTCTATGTGGCACACCTCATCACGAAGGGCTTTTCATCCAGAAAAAAGGAGGTCATTGTCCCACTGTACTCATCCCTCATTAGACCCATTATAGAATACAACGCCCCATTTGGTATGTACCTCTCAAGACATCTACAACAACTGGAAAGGCCTCGGAAATACCTCACTAAAAGAATCACAGGCCTAAAGCAGATGCCTTATGCTGACCGCCTTAAAAAACTTCAGCTATACTCTGTCGCATATCGTCTACTCAGAGGCGATCTCTGCTTAACATACAAGGCCATGTCAAACCCAGAGCTGGTGGACATGCTACACTTAAAGAAATCCCAATCCCTCAGAGCTACACGCTCCAGGGATCTAAACCTTGTCATCACAATAAACAAAACATGCTGGAGGGATAGGTTCCTGACCCAGAGACTCTGCAGACTCTGGAATAGATTGCCCATAAATGTCAAGCAGAGTGCCTCTTTGGACCTCTTCAAGAGGAACCTTGACGATTGGATGGAAGATAGGAAATTCAGCCCAGGGATCACGTCAATCGCCCTGCTAGACAGAGGTCCAGGAAAGTAAATAATGTGGGAAGAAATAGCCAGGGAATTGTTATGGCTAGGCTTGTATAGGCCCTAGGGCTGATAGCCTAGTACCAACCTATGAACCTATGAACCTATAAAGGTACTTACATTGTCTTATATGTCCAGTTGAATACAGCAAGATCTTAGCTGGCCAAAGCTAAGGTTTTTAAGCAGAAAATATTTCAAAGTGTACCACTTAAATAGGCACTGACAGGGAATCAAAGAATGTGGCTACCCCCACACCTGCAATTACTAACAGACAATAAAATTCAAGCAAGCACTAACTGAAGAACAGAGTCAAAACTTCCAATTCAGTTAATATTCATGCAACACAATTAAATCAATTTAAATACTGTATTATTTGAAAAAAGTGCAGATAAAAGGTACTTAAATTCTCTTATATGTCCAGATGAATACAGCTAGATCTTAGCCGGCCAAAGCTAAGGTTTTTAAGCAGAAAATATTTAAAACTGTACCACTTAAATAGGCATTGACAGGGAATCAAAGAATGTTGCTACCCCACACCTGCAATTACTAACAGACAATAAAATTCAAGCAATCACTAACTGAAGAACAGAGTCAAAACTTCCAATTCAGTTAATATTCATGCAACACAATTAAATCAATTTAAATACTGTATTATTTGTAAAAAGTGCAGATAAAAGGTACTTACATTCTCTTATATGTCCAGCTGAATACAGCTAGATCTAAGCCGGCCAAAGCTTAGGTTTTTAAGCAGAAAATATTTCAAACTGTACCACTTAAATAGGCATTGACAGGGAATCAAAGAATGTGGCTACCCCCACACCTGCAATTACTAACAGACAATAAAATTCAAGCAAGCACTAACTGAAGAACAGAGTCAAAACTTCCAAGTCAGTTAATATTCATGCAACACAATTAAATCAATTTAAATACTGTATTATTTGCAAAAAGTGCAGATAAAAGGTAGTTAAATTCTCTCATATGTCCAGTTGAATAAAGCTAGATCTTAGCCGGCCAAAGCTTAGGTTTTTAAGCAAAAAATATTTCAAACTGTACCACTTAAATAGGCATTGACAGGGAATCAAAGAATGTGGCTACCCCCACACCTAAAATTACTAACAGACAATAAAAGTCAAGCAAGCACTAACTGAAGAACAGAGTCAAAACTTCCAATTCAGTTAATATTCATGCAACACAATTAAATCAATTTAAATACTGTATTATTAGAAAAAAGTGCAGATAAAAGGTACTTAAATTCTCTTATACATTCAGTTGAATACAGCTAGAGCTTAGCCGGCCAAAGCTGAGCCTTTTAAGCAGAAAACATTTCAAACTGTACCACTTAAATAGGCATTGACAGGGAATCAAAGAATGTGGCTACCCCCACACCTGCAATTACTAACAGACAATAAAATTCAAGCAGGCTCTAGCTGAAGAACAGAGTCAAAACTTCCAATTCAGTTAATATTGATGTAACACAATTAAATCAATTTAAATACTGTATTATTTGAAAAAAGTGCAGATAAAAGGTACTTACATTCTCTTTTACGTCCAGTAGAATACAGCTAGTTCTAAGCCGGCCAAAGCTGTGTTTTTTAAGCAGAGAATATTTTAAACTGTACCACTTAAATAGGCATTGACAGGGAATCAAGGAATGTGGCTACCCCCACACCTGCAATTACTAACAGACAATAAAATTCAAGCAGGCACTAGCTGAAGAACAGAGTCAAAACTTCCAATTCAGTTAATATTGATGTAACACAATTAAATCAATTTAAATACTGTATTATTTGAAAAAAATGCAGATAAAAGGTACTTACATTCTCTTTTACGTCCAGTAGAATACAGCTAGATCTTAGCCGGCCAAAGCTGCGTTTTTTAAGCAGAGAATATTTTAAACTGTACCACTTAAATAGGAATTGACAGGGAATCAAAGAATGTGGCTACCCCCACACCTGCAATTACTAACAGACAATAAAATTCAAGTAAGCGCTAACTGAAGAACAGAGTCAAAACTTCACCTTGCCAGTACCATTCATCAGAATGCACTTTCTTTCTCCAGGATGACCATATCAGTCAATCCTGAAGTAAATTTGTGAGAACCCATCCAGTCATCAAGGTTATATTTAAAGGAAGATAGTAAGCTGCAGTGCTTAACATGCAGGGGAAATTAATTCCAAAGGTTAAGGAAAGTCTGGGTTATGGACTGATGATTATTCATCAAAGGATTATTCTTTGAGGGACAAATGCATGAATGTGATTCACCAAAAGCCACTTTCAATGGACACAATTTCAATTTTTTTCTTGCAAGAGGCAAGTCACCTTGTACTCCCCAGTGTAGGGGAGACCCTCAGTCCTCCTAACTTGTATACCAACTGCAAGGTCACACAACAGTAGAAAAAGTGCAATACCTCCCTTTCACTGAAAGTAGATTTCACTGATAAAGGTGTTGCACTCCCCTCTGTCAAAGCATAATCCTTTGACTAATAGTCATGTTCCTTGTGTTATAAACTTTTCCTTTATCTTGTTTATCTGTTGTTTAAGATTAAGGGCCCAGGGCTTACAGTGATGCAGGAGGTCTAGGATAACCAGTTCTCTAATGGCAAGGTAAGCAAGACAAAGACCTTTCCTGAAAAGTCTATAACACATAGACTAAAGGGATAGAGGTTCCAGTCTCTGATGTTAGTTCAAGGACTTTAGGCTTGTGATCTTTCTGGTTGGAACCTTTGGAGTCTTTCTAATTGCTTGATATGTTTAGTGAGATACAGCCCAAAGAAGGCATTGCACTTAATAACTGGTCTGATCAATGCTTAGTATGAGGGAATGATTACATCTTTAGACCTTAATGATATTCCTTTGGCAATTGGTAGTGTTAAATAAAAAGATTTCCTAACAAAGGTTGTTCTGTGATGTCAAAAGAGGGAGAATTATCAACCCTGATTCCTAGGTTCCTGACTAAATTTTAATTTTTGTAGTGGTGGGTTGTCTATGCAATATGATTAGGTGGATTGTCTACCAAAATGACAATACAACAATTTTTAGCATTTAGTTTGAGCTGATTTTTTTTGTACACTGAGAGTTTACTAAGAAGAGTTCATTCTGGAGGGTTTAGATGTCAGGTGTGTGTTTGTGGGGGGGGGGGGACGACGGAACAATAACTCATAACTTACAGTCATCTGAAAACGTTGTTAACTAAATGTTTTGTCTCTCTATTTGGAGATCTGAAAAGTTAAGGCTAAAAAGGAAAGGCCCCAGGACCTAGCCTTGAGGAACAACACTGGTCACTTTCATGCTTTCTGATGTAACGCCTGCAACTTGTACTGTGGGAGTACTGTTGTTCAGCCGGTTTGTTATCCAACTGACTACATTTGGGTAAATTTGTAAAGCATTTACCTTGGATATTTCAACATGAGGAGTGGTATCAAAGACCGTGACCAGGTCAAGACATGCTGCATATACTACATGGTCACTATCTACAGCATCTGTAATCTTTTCAAAGAAGTTTATCCAGTTGGGAAAACAGGATCTACCACTGAGAAAACTAAAATGTGGTGGTCAAGTCTAACAGTATTCTTGATACTCTAGTTTCTGAGGTCCGTGGCTTTATAGATGAGGCTTGTAAGACTGCTTAGTCTGTAATTACCTGAGTCAGTTATAAACCACTGTTATGGAGGGGGCATCACCACTGCAGTACCCAACTCATCAGGGACTAAACCAGTACATAAACCCGAGTTAAACAGTTTAAGGTATGAGTCTGCACCGGCATGTTTAACACTGTTAATTAAGCAACCAGGTATAATTGTTAGGTCACATACAGGAAGTAGTTTTGGTCTTGTTTAGCAATTTCAGTAAATGATCTTTAGAGATAACTGGAAGGAGTAAGGGATTGATGTATTTCAGGGAATTAGATAAAAGTCTCAGTGTCAAGCTGGCATTGAAATTTTTGCAAGGATGTTGGCAATGTCTGTTGGGTCAGAATATGAGTTGTCATTTTCAATAAGTTCAGAGCAATGCAATGTATTTTTTCTTAGTTTTCTTACATAGCTAAGGAAGGATTTACAGCCATATTTGGCAGAAGTCAGCCTAAATTCATAGGTTGTTTTAGTGGATCTGATAGTGTTTTTCATTTTTTTGTAATGCTTTTGGATATTTTCCTTGAGAGGAAGGGTTTTAGATCTACTATACAATTTAAGGAGTTTCTTTCTTTTATTGTAGAATTTATTTATGGTAGTGGAATGACAAGGTGGTTTATTTCAGAATTTGCCATGATACTTATAGGAAGTGCTAGCTCAATGCATTTTTTTCTAAATGGGTGTAAAATTCCTTAGTGAAGCTTACTGGTGTAATTAAGAGTCAGGGGCAACACAGTCATAAGTGAATTTTGGTATTTCATCACAAAGTAGGCACAGGTTGGCACTTTTGTAGCCCTTAAAGTCAACAAGGTTTACTATAGGAGCTTTTAGGAGTTGTGCAGAGCAGTAGATTTGGAGTGGTTTTGCTCAGTGACTGTTTATTGTGGGTACGCATTGGGTGAATGAGTGGCCTTATTTTTGCTGAGACTTAATATTCGTACTTGCAAGAGGCTTTGGTAGGGATTTCCTTCCAGCTTCAGCATAAGACATTTTGCTGTGATTAGTGAAGGATTGTGGTGGAGGGGTATGATGCTCACATGGTAAGCTTTTAGGTAAGAGAGAAACCTTCAGATTAATTAGGTACTCATACCTCTAAGAGATGAGATCACTACTGTAGAGAATAATTTCATTGTCTGAAAGCATAAAGGCAGTTAGCACACCGACTTAGGAGACCTAGTGTTAAAATGCCAGCAAAAAAAAAAAAAAAAAATAGCAGTCTGACCTTGCATCTTCTCCAGCGCTTAGGTTTTTGATAAGCAAGGTAAATGCAGCGGGGGTGTATGTAACTATAGCAGACTAAATGACTGACTTCTAAATCTGCAACTTCTGGGTCAAGGCCAAGTCATACGGAAAAAAAATAAAAACAGCCTTGATAGGTGCTGAATTGTGTATTAAACAGTCAGGAATATATGAAAGAAAGGGTAGCTTCCAGTTCGATCTTCGAGTCCTCACTAGTATGACTAGACACTAGTATGAGTAGATGAGATGCGATAAGACAGGGATGATCTTTCAGAGATCATTTTAGTAAGAGCAGGTAAAGAGCCACTGGGTATAAAACAGCAACACAGGCTGGTTGAGTGGAGGCTGTATCCAGGATCAATGGCACACTGGATGATATAAGTATTTAAGTAGCTAAAAAGGAGCTACTCCACAGAATTACACTTTTCTAGTTCAGGGCAACAGCCAATGAAAGAGGAGAGGGAAGACAGGAGATTTTGCAGCCCCTTATCTCTGTTTATTGAATAGCATGGGACTTGCAAAAAGCAGACACGGAAGGCTTGAATATAACCCCTGGTCTTGAGTTAATAGCAATTGCAGTTTAACCCTTCCCCCACCTAGAAGCAAAAAAAAGGAAGGTCCTGCAATGTCCTCACAAAAATATAAACAAGATTTAATTTCAAAAGTTAGACCACTTAAAACTCAAAAACAGCCCAGACATTTACTGGAATTACTGAACACAGTCTTAAAGAGGTTTACAAAACTTTTAGCCACATGCTTGATTTGCTGTGAGGTAACGCTACTTCAGATGTAAATATACACACCCTCATCACCGCCAGAGGGTCTAAATGAATGAAAGTAAAAACCAAGCAGAGACCCAGTATTGTTTCTACACTGGAACTATGTTTCTGTAATTATACACCTTCATAGGTACTCAAGACTGGTCTTTTTTTAGACTTTTAACAATGAGTAGTGTCAACCTGATATATGCCTGATTAGGAATTTTTAAGCTGAAAGTCTTAAGTACTAACTCTGCCTAAAAAGGCAATCCATGGGAAGAAAAATGTCTTGGCCAATATGCAGAAGTCATGGGGGGAGGTGTGTGCTATCCCCAACAGGTAGGACTGTCAGCCATTTGCTAAGCTAACACCTATTGGATCCCCCCCGGAATGAAACCAATCACTGAGCCAGTAAATTAAGTCATACTATGGGAGTGCAGCCCATGGACAGGCAGACTATATCATTGTGTGGGAGCATGGCCCAATGAAAAGGTACACTATTGAGTAGCATGGCAGGACAGCCACACTGGCAGTCAGAACATTTAGCACTGCCTCATTGACAGGCTCTCTATGTCTTAGTATAGTAGCACAGTCCATGGACAGGCACAGTACACAGTAGTATAAGAGCACAGAACCATAAAAAGACACAATATGTATAAGTATGAGAGCACATCCACAGTAAAAGGCACACCATACAGTAGATGTATGCACAGCTCCACAGACAGTTACACTATGTAGTCATATGAGAGCACAACCCCAGAGACAAGCACACACGCAAAGCCCCATGGACAGATACATTATGCAGCAGTATGGGAGATCAGCCCCCCTGGAGAGTCATACTATGTGGCAGTATTTGAAAACATGCTCATGGACAGTCACTATACAACAGAATGGGAGCACAGCCCTACAGACAGTCACACTAAATAGCAGTATGGGAGTACCACAGACTCATGAACAGTCACACCATATAACAATAAGGGAGAACAACCCCACATACAGGTACACTGTGAAGAACTATGGGAGCACAGCCCTATAGATAACTCACTATGTAGTGGTATGACAGCACAGCCAAACTATCAGGCACATTCTGTAGAAGTTTGGGAACACAGGCTCATGGATAGATGCACTATATAGCAGTATGGGAGTGCAGTCCCATGGACAGTCCTGCTATATACTAGTAAAGGAGTACAGCTACACATTACTTTCAAGTAATAAGGTAAATACAGCTCTCAACCCTTACCATCAGAATTATGGACAAATCCCCAAATTAGGGACACTTTTAAAATTAATTTGATTTCTCCCAGTAAGAAGAAGAATAAAAGAATGTGAATTAACATGCATTTTCTGAAGTGAAAGAAGTCTAAATCTATTGATTGTCATTATTTACTTACTGTAATCCACCATGTTTTCTCCCCAAATCCCCAGTTTTAGGAGTTATTATGGGGAAATATAACAAAATGTTGAGCCAAAGTCAGAGATGCCCCTAGAAATCAGGGACACTTCATAGGTATGATGGTAGCATAACCCTACAGACAGGCACACTATGTAGTAGTATAAAAGCATAGCCCCACAGACAGGCACACTATGTGGAAATCTGGAAGCACAGCCTCAAAGACAGGCATACTGTATTGTAGTATGGGAGCAAAACCTCAAGGATAGTCAGACTATGTGCAAGTATGGTAGCACAGCCCCAGGGAGAGGCACACTATGTACTAATCTGGGAACACAGACACAAGGAAAGTCACACTATGTAGCAGTATGGGAGCACAGCCCCATGGGCAGACACAATATGTTGCAGTATGGGAACACAGCCCACAGTGAGGCACAGTATGTAGTCATATGGAAACAGTCTCAAGGACAGTCACACTGTATAGTAATATTATAGCACAGGCTGAAGGACAGCCACATTATATAGCACTGTGGGAACACAGCCCTAAAGACAGGCACACTAGTAGTATGGGAACACAACCCCACAGACAGGCAAACTATGAAGTAGTGCAGGAGCCCAGCTCCACACTCAGGCACACTGTGTAGTAGTATGGCAACACAGGAATACAAATAGACACAGTATGTAGCAGTATGGAAGCACAAACCCATAGACAGGCACACTATGTACTAGTGAGGGAGCACAGCCCCACAGACCGGCACATTGTAAGACCATATATGTGCACAGCCCCACAGAGAGGCACACCATGTAGTAGAATGGGAGCACAGTCATTAGGCAGGCACATTGTGTAGTAGCATGGGATTGCAGCCTCACAATCAGGCACATTATATAGTACTAAGGGAGCACAACCCCACAGAGATGCATACTGTATAATAGTATGGGAGCATAGCCCCAAAGGCAAGCACACTATGTAGTAATATGGGGGCACAGCCTCATGGACAGACACATTACATAGTAATATGGGAGCACTGCCTCATGGACAGGCACACTATGTAGTAGTATGGGAGCACATTCCTGGGAGAGGCACGCAATCTAGTAACATGGGAGCATAGGCACTCTATGTAGTAGTAAAAGAGCACAGTTCAACAAGCAGGCAACATTATGTAGAAGTTTGGGACCACAACCCCACAGACAGGTACACAATGTCTTACTATGAGAGCACAGCCATATGGACAGACACACTATGTATTGGAATGAGAGCAGACCCCCACAGACAGGCACATTATGTAGCAGTATGAGAGTACAGACCCATGAGTAAGCACAGTATGTAGCAGTATGGGTGCACAGCCCCACAGACAGGTACACTATGTAGTAGTATGGGCACACAGTCCAACAGACAGGCACACTATGTACTAGTATGGTAACAGAGCCCACAACAAGACACAATATGCATTCATATGGAAGCAAAGTCTCAAGGACAGTCACACCATATACTAATATGACAGCACAGGTCAAAGGACAGTCACATTATGTAGCACTGTGGGAACACAACCCCACAGACAGGCAAACTATATAGTAGTAAGGGAGCCCAGCTCCACAGTCAGGCAGACTGTGTATTAGTATGGTGCCACAGTTACACAAATAGGCATAATATGTAGTAGCATGGAAGTATAAACCCATACACAAGCACACTATGTACCAGTGTGGGAGCACAGTTTCATAGACAGACAAACTGTGCAGCCATATTTGTCCACAGCCCCACACACAGAATCACTGTGTCACTGTGCAATAGAATGGGAGCATAGTCAGTAGGCAGGCACACTGTGTAGCTGTGTAGTAGTATGGGAGCACAGCCTCACAAACAGGCAGGCTATATAGTGCTATGGGAGCACAGCCAAACAGAGATGTACTCTATGTAGTAGTACGGCAACACAGCCCCCAAACAGGCACACTATGTATTATTATTATGGGGTCACAACCCTCCAGACACACTATGTAGTAATATGGGAGTACAGATCCATGAATAGGCACAGTATGCAGCAGAATGGGAGCACAGCACCACAGACAGGCACACTATTTAGTAGTATATGAGTACAGCCTCCACAGACAGGCACACTATGTAGCAGTATGGGAGTAGGACAACTTTCTAATTTCAAAGATGAAAGAATGGAAGTGCATTTAGTGCTAATTCCAAGAAGGCACACAAAAGATGAACAGTCAATAATTTAATAAGCAGAAAACAATTTCTACTGGCGTGATGAGGCAAGAGTATAAATTAAATAGAGCAAGCTTTCTAATATGCAAAAAAAAATCAAATGAACAATAAGCAGGCAACAATTTTCACTCTGTCTAACAAGGCATCAGTACTGTATTGTATGGAGTAAAATCAGAGTCATAACTAGGAAAGAGTGAAAAGGACAACTGCTCTGGGCACACACTGTTAGAGGATGTAATTGGTAGGTGTTGGTGTGGGACTGAAGAAATGGCATTGACATAAATGTCAATACTTCATTTGTGGTCATGGCTGAAGTGCTGAAACACTACAGCATGTGCTGATTTAACAGTAAACCACAGAGAGTTGCTTGTTACACAGCTTATTACAATGTTAGAAACTTGAACTTCAGGAGACTTCGTTTTGCACCCACACTTTTAGTTGAGGGGGTCTTGTTCATGGGGGCAAACTATACAGGGCACCAAATTTCCTAGCTATTATTCGGAGCAAACTTATGTAAGTGCAGTGATCAAAAAATGGATGGGAACAATTTAAAGTGTGTCTAAGCTTATTTGAGTACAGAGAAAGAATGTGTATGCCGTGCAATATTAAAAATGACTTGTAACCACAGAAGAAGGTTCACGCCATCCAGACACAGCCAAGGATCATATAAGTGACACCGCAAACTACTCCAACGTAGAATAAAAATGATTTATTAAACAATGCTGAGAGCTTTCTTCCCAGTGATTCGGGACCTCAACAGAACTGCCAGTAAAAGTCAAACACACCAATTTAAATACATATTGTAATTATTTCTAAGATGTGATTGGACAAATAGTTGATCAATTAAAATATTTAGGAAAAGTTTTTTCAACCACAATTTACTTATCTTAAAAACCATGTGGCCATCCTAAAGAACAAAATATGGACTGTTAATATATACAAGTTCATCTTAAAATCTTAATATACCATAAATAAATGAAATAAAGTCAAGTAAAATGAAATAAAACATATTGACTAAGTTTCTGTTTACAGTAAACTAGTAAATATATATATAAAAATAAGTTCATAACTCTGATGCCCTCATATTTAACGCAGGAAAAATAAAGAGGTGCTCATTCAGTACAAAGAAGGTGGTAGCAACTAAATGTATTTACCACACTAACTCCCTGTATTCAATACAGTTCCCGCACTGACCACCTCTAACAATCTGATTAACAATTTCCAAGATTCTGAAAACAAAGTTGGTGAAGCCTTGGCATACCAGTATTTGTAAAGGGCATTATTGGTGTTCCGTTTTTCTAATATCGTATAAATGCTCGCATATTCTTTTAACCAATTTACTCTCTGTTTTGCCCATGTAGTATGCCTGACATTGCTTACAAACAGCTAAATACACCAGTCCTTTGGTTTCACAATTTCCTCTTACAAAAGCAACGTTGGTGTTACAATGGCTTTTCAACACTACACTTTCCTGACTTGTGATGTAAAAACAAAAAAAAAATACATCTCCCACATTTAATTGTACCTAAGCATGGCTCCACTCTGCCACTCTCCAACATCTTTTTAATGTTGTTGTCTACTTTGTAAACAAAGTGAGGTCTTTGTCTTACTGTCTGAAACACGTCATAATCTATTTTCGATATAGACCTGTTCTTACTAATGATATTTTTCACAAACAAACATGTACCACTGTATTTAATTGCCATCGAGTTGTGAAAAATCAGTGGTGTTGCTGCTGTGTGGAACAAAAAAAAAGCTAAACTTACATTAAGATTTCCTAGGAGGGGTGTATATTTAACCCACCTTGTCTTGTGGGTATCCTCTCTCTAGAAACATATGTTTCATTTTTTTCCAGTTCAGCTATCCTAGCTGCTGTTATAAATTAGCCATTGATCAAATTCCTTTTACAGTGTGACAGATGTGAACTATTGAAGTGATGATATGAGTTGCAAAAGTGCCTTTCTATAACAGTGGAAATGAAACATTTTTTTCGACTCTTAAATGAACATCAAGATAATGTAAAGATCGGAATGAGTGTTTGTGTGTAAACCTAAGAAATGAGGTAGTACCAGAGATGAATTTTTAAAAACTCTCCAATTCTTCCTCCTATTCCTGCCAAATAATAAAAATGTCATCCAGAAAACTACCATAGAAACTTCAGTAAGAATGAAAGGGAGCTTGTGACACAAAACGTCTTTCCCAGGTGAGCATAACTAGGTTGGCAAAAATGAGGGCACAAGCCACACCGATGGCCACTCCTTTTAACTGTCTATAAAACGCACCTTCAAAGTACAAGAAATTGTTCTGTAAAATGAATTCCATAGGTTCAACCAACAATCTTATTGCCCTGTAATCCAAGGATTCAATTTTTAAAAGAGCATCATGAAAAAATGAAAGTCCCTGGTCATGGGGAATACTCTAGAAAAGGCCGATGACATCAATGGTAACAAAACTGCAATTATTAGTCAATAAAGCATTGGAAGTCACAAGAGTCTTTTAAAATGTGTTCAGTACCTCCCAACATGTTCTTAAGTGTTCTGTCCATACTACCAGGGGGTAGGTCTTGGAGCTTTGGGCAGAAACAATTAACCTATAAGGGGGGGGGTCCAGTATGTTCTTGTGTTTTTTGCAAATACCACACATTGCAAGAACCAAGGACTGTTTAATCAAAAGAAATTCCTTACTTTTGAAGTTAAAAACCCCTTGTGTAACTTCGTCCTCCAAGAATAAATCTATTTTTTGCTATGCAATATTGATTTTGTTTCTTGAGCTAAGGGTGTATTTAGAGTCATCCTGCAGTAACTTAAAGATCTTACCAACATAATCTATTTGATCAACCATAACCACCCACCCCACCTCTTGTGTGGCTTCATGACTTGTATAGTTCTATCTTTACTCAAACACTCTAAAATAATATGTTCCTCTTTAGCCAGGCAAGAAAAATACTTATGTTTGTGACTGGAAAGGGCACACAAAGTTCTTTCACGTGCTTTTTCAAATAGACTGATACTTTTATTTAAAGGTAGATTAAAAGACTCTTTTTTAACAGGGTCTAAAGACATACACTTCCCTGGTGTCACCATACATAAGTGCTAAGTTCAGCCTACTTTTGAAAAGTTTCAAGTTAACAACAATTGTTATATTTATTCTATTAGCTGGCACAAATTTAAAGCCTTTTTTCTACAAAGAAAAATGAGTTAGTTCTAAAGACAAATTACTGTAGCTGAAAATAATGAAACCATTACGGGTAACCACCTTGTCCACTGCTTCTTTAATAAGGCTCACTAGTTGTTTCATCTCCTCTCCCCTGTTCCCTCTTGCCAGGGTGTGTATCCATATCTCTCTGTCCATCTGAGGGTGTGGAATTCTCATATTTGGGGCTTGAGTACCCTGTTCAGCATTCTTGTTCCTTATCCTGTCTGACCTTCTGGGGAGGAGGGTGGACCTAAAGGGTCATTATGTTCAAAAAGGTTGGTTTGTTCATCAAAGTTGTTTAACAAATCTATATAATTTTCATTCTCTGTCCCTAAACTCATGTAATGTAAATGGGGTGTGGTCTCATTGCTACTGATTGAAAACGTTTTGCTCCTGTCTTTAAGTAATATGCCTTCCCATCCCCATAATCCTGATCACCTCTAAACAACTTCTTTTGTTTAATCCTAATTATCTTTTTTGTATGTTTACTAACATATTTAAAAATTCTATCATAATTATTGCAGTTCAATTCAAATAATAAATCATCCAATATTTTACCATTGAGAACACCAATTTCATCCATAAAGTTATTACTACATGACACATTAAAATCAATAATGAACTCTAAGAGTTCCAAACTGTATCTATTAAACATGTCAGTCAATTTAAAATATTATTTTGTCCATTCTGAATATCAAAAGGAAAAGTGAACAGTCTTAGTCCTCTAGGGACTTGTTTTCTTTTTACACATTCTATCAGGTACAAATAATCTATCTGGATTGTACACACTTTTAATAGTTTCTTCTCTAGGTGCCAAATTGTGGTTTAGGTCAGGTGAAAAAGTTTGTTCTGTGGAAGAATCATTAAAAACAGTGAATTTTTCATTCAACCAAGTTTTTAGATCCCTCAGGGGTCATAAATTAAATTCAGTATTGCTTACCCCTCTAATTCTTCTTCTCGTTGGTTGGTAACATCTTCATTAACTTGGCGAATGTTAAAATGAATGCCAACCTCATCCCTTAGAGTAGTGTCCACCTGTTCTCTTGTGCTGGGAGGTACCAAACACATTGTAAAACACTCTTGGGACTTCCTGGGGAAACTTAGCACTGGTTTATTGACTGATAATTGTAGTGTTGTTACCACCGAGGTCATCAATCTTTTCACAAGTATTCCCCACAACCAGGGACTTTGCTTTTTCATGATGCTCTTTTAAAAATGGAATCCTTGGATTACAGGGAAATAAAATTGATTGGACTTATGAAATTAGTTTTACAGAACAATTTCTTGTATTTCAAAGGTAAGTTTTATAGACAGGTGAAAGGAGTGGCCATGGGGGCAGCTTCTGACCCCATTTTTGCCAACCTCGTTACGCTCACCTGGAAAAGACATTTTGTATTCATGCTCCCTTTCATTCTTACTGAAGTTTCTATGGTAGGTTATTGGATGACATTTTTATTATTTGACAAGAAAAGGAGGAAGAACTGGAGAGTTTTTTTTTTAAAGTACATCTCTGATACTATCTCATTATATCAATATATCAATATCACTATATCAACACGCAAACACTCATTCCAATCCTCACATTTTCTTGATGTTCATTTAAAAGTGGAAAACAAATGTTTTATTTCCTCTGTTTATAGAAAAGGCACTTTTTCCAACTCATATCTTAATTACAATAGTTCATTCTCATCACACTGTAAAAGGAATTTGATCAAAGGCCAGTTTATAAGAGCAGCTAGGGTGGTATCCAACGACAACTTCTTTTTTGAATAAATGAAAAAAAATCAAAGTATGTTTCTAGAGAGAGGATACTCACAAGATTTATTATCTAAAGTCTGTGATGAGGTTGTTAAGGGGAGGTGGATTAAATATACATCCCTCCTAGGAAACCCTAATGTAAGTTCAGCTTTTTTTTGTTCCACATAGCAGCAACACCATTGATTTTCACAACTCGACAGCAATTAAATGCAATGGTACACGTTCATTTGTAAAAAAATATCATTAGTAAGAACTGGTCTATATTGAAAATAGATGGCAATGTGTCTCAAACAATAGGACAAAGACCTAACTTTGTTTACAAAATAGACAACAATATTAAAAAGATTTTGGAGCGTGACAGGGTGGAGCCACACTTAGGTACAGCTAAATGTGGGAGATGTAGTTTTTGCTTTTACATCAGAAGTCAGGAAAGTGTAGTGTCGAAAAAACATTGTAACACCAAAGTTACTTTTGTAAAAGAAAATTGTGAAACCAAAGGACTGGTGTATTTAGCTGTTTGTAAGCAATGTCAGGCATACTATGTGAGTAAAATGGACAGAAAATGAATTATAAGAATATACAAGCACTTACACAATATTAGGAAATGGAACACCAATAATGCCCTTTACAGATACTGTCTGGTATGCCAAGGTTTCACCAACTTTGCTTTCGGAATCTTGGAAATTGTTAATCAGAATGTTAGAGGTGGTCAGTGGGAGAACCATATTGAATACAGGAAGTTAGTGTGGCAAATACACTTAGACTTTACCACATTCCCTGGACTGAATGAGCACATTTCTATCTTTCCTGTATTAAATATGAGGGCAGCAAAGTTATAAACTTGTTTTTTATATATATTCACTAGTTCACAATAAACAGTAACTTAGTAAATATGTTTTATTTTATTTTACTTTACTTTATTTCATGCATTTATGGTATATTAAGATTTTAAGATGAACTTGTATATAATAAACAGTCCATATTTTGTTCTTTATGATGGCCACATGTTTTTTTAAGATAAGTAAACTATGGTTGAAAAAACTTTTCCTAAATAGGTTCATAGGTTCATAGGTTGGTACTAGGCTATCAGCCCTAGGACCTATACAAGCCTAGCCATAACAATTCCCTGGCTATTTCTTCCCACATTATTTACTTTCCTGGACCCCTGTCTAGCAGGGTGACTGACGTGATCCCTGGGGTGAATTTCCTTTCTCCCATCCAATCGTCAAGGTTCCTCTTGAAGAGGTCCAAAGAGGCACTCTGCTTGACATGTATGGGCAATCTATTCCAGAGTCTGGGGAGTCTCTGGGTCAGGAACCTATCCCTCCAGCATGTTTTGTTTATTGTGATGACAAGGTTTAGATCCCTGGAGCATGTAGCTCTGAGGGATTGGGATTTCTTTAAGTGTAGCATGTCCACCAGCTCTGGGTTTGACATGGCCTTGTATGTTAAGCAGAGATCACCTCTGAGTAGACGATATGCGACAGAGTATAGCTGGCGGTCAGCGTAGGGCACCTGCTTTAGGCCTGTGATTCTTTTAGTGAGGTATTTCTGAGGCCTTTCCAGTTGTTGCAGATGTCTTGAGAGGTACATACCAAATGGGGCATTGTATTCTATAATGGGTCTAATGAGGGATGAGTACAGTGGGACAATGACCTCCTTTTTTCTGGATGAAAAGCCCTTCGTGATGAGGTGTGCCACATAGAAGGATTTCCTGACTGTTGTGGCGATGTGGTTATCGAAGGTGAGACCACTGTCCACCTGTGTCCCTAAGTCTCTTATCACACTTTCTGTGTTTAGTGTACTGCCACCTATATGGTAATTCATGGATACATGTTTTTTCCCAAAGGGGATAACAATACATTTCTTGGCATTGAGCTTGAGCCCATGGCTCTGGCACCAAGCATCTGTTTCTGTAAGGCCCTTTTGTAGAGTATCCACATCATTTGGGGATTCAATAATGGCTCCCAGTTTGCAGTCATCTGCAAACTTCGTTAGCCAAAGTCCCTTAGTGTTGACCTGTACTTCAGAGAAGTAGATGCCAAACAAGAGCGGCCCCAGGACTGAACCCTGAGGTACTCCACTTGTCACTTGTATGGAGCTGGATTTGGAGTCGGCTACTTTTACAGTGTGGGTTCTATCAGTAAGCCATTTAGCAACCCATTGGGTGACATAGGGATTAATGCCCAACTTAGTAAGTTTATCTATGATTCCAGAGTGGGGGATGGTGTCAAAGGCCTTGGCAAGGTCTAGATAGGCTGTGTGGACCATCTTACCCTTGTCCATGGCTCTGGAGACTGATTCAAAGAAGTCAATCAGGTTCAGGAAACAAGATCAGCCCTTCACAAACCCAAACTGGGTGGGGTCCAGTGTTTGAAGGTTGCCAATGTCTTTGTTTATAAGTTCCATGATAATACACTCCATGGCCTTGCAGATAAGGCTTGTCAGACTGATGGGACTGTAGTTTCCGGGATCCAAGGTGGATCCCCCCTTGTGGATTGGGATAACTGTAGCTCTGCGCCACTCAGTGGGCACGAAACCTGAGGTGAGGCTATGATTAAACATGACACTTAGGTGAGGTGCCAGTTCATATTGTAGTTCATGTAGTACACAGCCCAGGACGTCATCTGGTCCCATGGATGCTGTATTCTTGGCTTTAGAGAGTGCGTTTTGTACCTGTGTGGCCTTTATTACTGGAATTTGGCAATTGTCCGGTATTGAGATGGGCCATTTAGGGGCTGAGAGGGGGGTGAAGTTGGCACTGAATCGATCTGCCAGGATATTGGCAATATCCTTTGGATCAGTATATTTAATGCCATTCTGTTTTAGCTCAGAGCAGATCTGAGCATTGCCATTTAGATTCTTGACATAGTTATAGAATGCTTTGTGGTTGTCTTTGGAATCTTTGGCAATTTTATTTTCGTAACTAGCTTTGGAGGATTTTATGAGGCATCTCAGTTTCTTTCTGAGGCTAGTAAGGGAGTTTTTTGCATCCTGGGATTTTCCTCTTTTCTGCAAAAGTTTCTTCCTTTTGTTGTAAAGTTTGTTTATGGCAGGGGACCACCAGATTGGCTTCCTTTTTTGGATGAGAGCATTTTGGTTCTATTTGGGATGGCACGATTCATGCATGAGTGGATGTGCTCGTACAGTGCCTTAGTGTAGGATTCAGCAGTTGAACTTTCAGTTCCCGTCTGCATGGGTGTTATGAAGTTTGTCACTTCTGACTTGAGTAGCATGAAGTTGGCTTTGAGAAGTTTTTTATGGTGGTTTCTTTACTGGGGGTGGGGTGGGATGTGGATGTTAAGGGTGATTAGCTTATGGTCAGACCTGACTAACGAGGGGTGACCATAGGTATGGAGCATTGATTTCCCATGTTGGTAATGACCAGGTCTAGGATATTGGAGCCCCTGGTGGGACTATGGATTAGTTGATCCAGGGCATTGGAATTTATGAATTCCAAGAACCGTTGCGCAAAGGTGTTGGGACATGAGTAATTTTCCCAGTTAATGTCAGGGTAGTTAAAATCACCCAGTATTAGGGTGTTTGGTTCTATCTTAATATTTTCCAGTATGTTTAGAAAGGTGTAGTGAGAATCTTAGGGTATGGTGGGGGATCTGTAGCAAGCTACAATTTGGATTGCAGTCTTACCTAGTATTAGTTACACTTGGAGAATTTCAGACACATTGTGTTGGCCAACTAGCCTGGTGGTGTGAATATCCTTGGTGAATATTGACACTCCTCCACCTTTAGTGTTTCGGTCCTGGTTTGGTGGCCGAAAAGTGTGGTAAGAGTTGTAGCCTGGTATTGCAGGGGTGCTCTCTGGAGCCTTGAACCAGGTCTCAGTTACTGCACAGATATCGATGTTCTCCATTTTTAGGAGTGCCTCGAGAGAGTGCATTTTGAGGTTTAGACTTCTAGCATTGAGTAGCATTACCTTCAGATTTTGCATGCTTGTACCTGTTAAAATGATTTAATTGACAACTATTTGTCCAATCACATCTTAGAAATTATTATAATATGTGTTTAAATTGGTGTGCTGATTGCTCTGATGAAGCCCTGAGTTACTAAAAAGAAAGTGCTCAACATTGTTTAATAAATCATTTTTATTCTACGTTGGAGTAGTTTGCAGCATCGTCTATATGATCCTTGGCTGTGCCTGGACTATGTGAACCTTCTTTTGTGGTTACAAGTGATATGTGAGTGCAGTTGGTCAGAAAAATAACAGTATACATCAGTTTTCACCAAAATATCATATGACAGCCCACATGGTCTAGAAGTACAAAACCGTTACTGCTCCCCAGATGACCTGTGTTTCATTAGCGGAATGGGTGATGTAGAAGCCACAGAAGGTGACAGTGAGTAGTGGATGTTGGTTCGCCCACCCTAGGGGGATGGAAGAAGGGGCTTGCTACATTAAGCTGCAAATGAGGGAGGCAGGCTTTGTCTACATAAGTAGTGAGCCCCTTACTCAGGAAGTTGCTCATGCATGGAAATGCATATGCACCTCCTGCAAGCAGTTATTGCAAAACTAACAAGGATGCTAAAGGGGGGTAGGAATTAAGGCATTGCACTTGAGTCCTCAGTCTCCTAACTAGTCTAGGACATGGGCCCATTTGAGCCCATGAGAGGCTAAGTTGTGTCTGATAAGCCAAACGAAGGAGGAGAAGACACTGGTGGCAGCAAATGGTCAGCTGTAGGGACGAAAATAATATATAGTATGGTAGCAATGCAGACTTGTTAAACAAAGCACATTGTCTATAATGATGTCTTTTTTTGTAATTTTCAGAATGTAATCAGAGAGTGCTGTGTGTATTTGTATTACATATACATTAGCATCATTCCTTGATTCATCAAAAAAGGGTCTTCCAATGATGTACCCTTTAAGTTACTGTATGCTTAGTCAAAAATGTTTCAGCTCTTAAAAGATTTTGTACATCAGAAAGTGGAAATCACATACCTACTCACAAAAGGATACCTATAATTACCTATAACATAAATATAATACATTATAAATGGAAAAAAATAAACATCCATAATCCATTATTATGAGAAAACTATACAGCATTTTCCCATTTTCTTTGCTATGTTTTATTAAATAATAAGTTACTGCAGGCACTTCAGATCAGCTGTAGAAGAATTTCACATGGAAAATGACACTTTAAATACCTGTCTGACTAGAAATCTCTGAATGTCTATACACCTGAGTGGTCAGTTTGATGATCTAACATTTTTATTTCTGATGCATCAACTCCCTTGTTATAGTCGTTAATGGAGAAGCATGGAATTTTTCACTCCCTCCACCTATTACTCTGAAATACACTGACCTATCCAGTTATACCAGTAAACATTTTGCTGGGCCTGTCTCATTCAGATTAGTAACTGAAGAGAATTGTGCCTTAGTTAGCCTTGTTTTCAGACATACAGTTCAAATGTGAAATCAAAACTGTCACAGCAAAAACACAGTTGGCGTTCATTTTGTCCACTCATAATACTGTTTCAGTAGTGTTTGTCTACCCATATTCATTTGCTTGGAATCTTTTATCTGTGGCTTTGATCAAAGGCAAAGGAAACATCTGGTGTTGTGGTAGTGAACATACAGAAAGTGATACAGCTGCAATATATGTAATCATATCAGTCGTAGTGTTCACAGCAATAGGGGCACCAGCAGTGAAATAAAAGTACGTGATGTAATTAAAAAGAAGTTAATGCTTTCTTTCTAAGAACTAGACTACATAGAGCATTACAAACTAAGTGTTAGATGTCTCTGCCTATTCACTTCTTGTCATGTGACATATCATGCACACCACTTCTTCCCAGCTGCTAGCAACAAAGCCACAGACTAAGCTGGTTTCTGGGTGAACTGCATATCAGGCCCTATGATATCTGAGAACTGACACTTCTGCTTTAAGTCGACTGGAGATATGTTTAGCATGCCATCTGTAAGCTTTTTTTAAGTTCCTCTTCAACTATATAAAATATGTTTTACTGAAATATCTGTCAAAACGGTTTCTGCAGGAAACTGACACCGATCACATGGCGATAATATTACTCTTCCTTAAGCCAGTCCTTATTTGTTCAGTGGTTCTAAGTTAAATACTGCTACTGTACACTAATCAGCAGCATAGCTGTGTTGTGCCTAGCTTAATGAAAGCATTGTGTGTGATGTTGAAATTGGCTGTAAGTCTGTTGGTGTTAGTAAAATTATCTTCTGTTCTGAATGTAATTCTGATAGATCAATGTTGTGTTTTATCAGACTAAATGATCAATATAGCAAAGAAATCAGACAGTATATATATCAGAGAATCAGTATAATGGCCCACTGTTACTCATCTCTAAAACACTGACCCTCTTAACACAGAATTATTATACTTACAGAAGTGTTTATTACTTGCACAGACTGAATCAGTTAATACACAACAACATCATGCCGTAATGGCATTTGTGTCATTTTTATTTATTAATCCATATTCATATGAAAAACAGAATATTACAGAAAAAATAATAAAATGCATTGCTATGGACAATATTTACCATGACTGAGCTGAAGTTGTATTCAATTGTTAATATTCATTCACCTCAAAAGTCAGAAGTCAAATGGCCTGGTAATTTTAATAAATTTTTCTGAAAAAAAGCATCTAAAATAAAATTAATTATTGCTAAAATATCTGTCAAGTCTTGTTTTAAAGATAATGTTGTTGGACTCCAATACTGAAAAGTGGTCCAATCCATTTATGCACAACATCTGCATGAATCCCTGTTATTTTCTGTCAATATTTTGTAAATCTCCTGCAAACCATAAAGCATAGGATCCATCAGTGTTGTTAATTTGAGATCTATTTGTACTTCATATTTCCAACAAACATTTTTTTGAGAAAGTACTTTGAATAAAGTTTTAAATTTCCCCCACCTCTTGTATACAAGTGAATATAAGTAGAAACTCACGAGCCACTTCCTGCATTTTTGCAAAGCTTTTTACCTTTGTAATATCTTGTATGGTCTGTGAGAGCCAGATTTGTACTAACTATTCCAGTTTTCTTCTTACACAGTGGACAGCAAGAGTCAAGATAACTTTAACTCATTTACAAAATTTGTTAAAAAAATTCTAATTTCAATAGCACAGTATTTTAGTTTAATTAATTGATCTGATTGTAGTGGATGTCTTTGTAATTACTTTAGTTGTTTTGTTGAATATTATAATAATACCTATTTTAATTATTTGTATAAAATTGTTATGATATTTCTCTTATATGTTAAAACAATAAACTTGTTTTGAAAAAAAAAAAAAGATAACTTTAACTCCATAGAATGATGTCATTTTTAAACTTAGATTGTGATATTCAATGCTTCACCAGTTACTTTCACAAAGGTAACCAAAACAGATCTTGTTATCAGACAATATTCAAAGCACTTTATTTGTAATAACATCAAGGAACAATATTAGTGCTTCTGACATCTTTTTTTATATAATTGTGAATGCTAAAACATATAACACATATTGCAAGAAAAGTTAACTGAGCATTGCATGTACCATTTAGTTACTCCTGCAAAACTCAGTTCCCCTCACTTTTCACAATTTTACATCAAGAGGTTTTTGTGCCATTAATATAGCCCTCTTGCTTATCTAAATCAGAAATGTAAAATCTGAACAGCAGCAGTGTCTGAAGCAAGCATCTAGCACCCATATATCAAAGGTCTCTAGTTAAACCAAGCTCAGTGAAATTTTATTTAGCTTCTTTTGTACAGCCACTGTTTTATTACTCTTAAAAGTAATAGAGAGAAATAACTCATATTTTATTTTACTGTAAATGTTCAAAAGTGAAGCCAATCAAAGCTATTTGTTTCATCGGGACAGACTACATACATATATATTTAAATTCTTGCCATGAACTTCATACACAGGAGCATGCAAGTACAATATTCTTCTGACAGAAATAAGTTATGCATTTATATGCATACTTGTTAATAACTATATAGCCATGTCTTATAGGTTCATAGGTGTGTACTAGGCTAATGGACCTGGAGCCTTTACAAGCCTAGCCCATAGAAGTGCCCTGGCATCGTGCTGCCTGACGTTAGTTCCCAGTGCCTCTTCAAGTAGAGCCACTGGGGTGATCCCTGGGTTGAACTTTCTACTTCCCATCCGCTCATCAAGATTTCTCTTGAAGAGGGCCAGTGAGGTGGTCTGCTTGACATGTATGGGAAGTCTATTCCAGAGCATGGGTAATCTCTGGGTTATGAACCTGTCCCCCCAGCATGTTCTGTTGTTTGTGATAATGAGGTTGAGGTCTCTGGAGCGTGTGGTGCAGAGGGATTGAAATTTCTTTAGATCTCCATAACAACCCTATATGTACCTGCAACCACCCTGCTTAACCCCTCCCTCTCCCTATTCCCACTTTACCACTACGTCTGATCTATAAGACCTTTCCTATTTCTATAACTTACTATATCTATATGCTCTCCCTTCTACACCCTCCCTCTAGATCACTTCATCCCTCCTCTACTACTTTCTTCTTCCGCACCATCTCTTCCTCTGATCTGAGACCCCTTGTACATACACTTTTTTCTTTTTTTTACTCCTGCACTAGTTTCTTCCTAAGATCTGAGGCCCCCTGCACATACTCAATTTTTCCTTCTACCCACTAATCTAATAATGCCATATTATTTTCAAATGATTACCTATAACCTTAATTCTCTTACTGCAATCCTCTTGATTTATTATTGTTGTTTTTCCTTTTACAACCTTATTATTATTATATTTTTGTATATAGCTATGTTTAATTCCGTTGAGTACATTATTTTTTTCTTATCCATTGTATTCATGACATTGTTTCGCTCTGTATTATTGTAAACTTGTCTCTATTTGTATGTCTGTTTGGGGCTTTTCCCCTCAGGTCTCCACTGAAAAAGGGTAAATTCTTACCCAGCTGGACGAACCCGGTTAACAAATGCAAAATAAATAAATAAATAAATAATTGTAGCATTTCTAACAGAGATGGGTCAGAAATGGCTTTCTAAGTCAAGCAGAGATCGCCTCTTAGTAGACGATATGAGACAGAGAATAGTTGGAGTTTTTGAGTCTGTCCATGTAGGACATGTGTTTAAGGCCTAGGATCCTCTTCGTGAGGTACTTTTGTGACCTTTCCAGCTGTTGCATGTGTCTAGTGAGGTACCTGCCAAATGGGGCATTATACTCGATGACTGATCTAATGAGGGAAGAGTAGAGAGAGATGATGATGATCTCTTTCTTCCTGGATGCAAAACCCTTGGTAATGAGATGTGCCCTATAGAAGGACTTTCTGAATACAGTGGCAATGTGGTGGTTCATAGGCTGGTACTAGTCTATCAGCCCTAAGGCCTATACAAGCCTAGCCAAAAGAATTCCCTGACTATTTCTTCCCACAATATTTACTTCCCTGGACCCCTGTCTAGCAGGGCAACTGACGTGATCCCCGGGGCGAATTTCCTATCTCCCATCCAATTGTCAAGGTTCCTTTTGAAGAGGGCCAAAGAGGTGCTCTGCTTGTCAGATTCTGGGGAGTCTCTGGGTCAGAAACCTATCCCTGCAATATGTTTTGTTCATTGTGATTACAAGGTTTAGATCCCTGGATCGTGTGGCTCTGACGGATTAGGATTTCTTTAAGTGTAACATGTCCAACAGCTCTGGGTTTGACATGGCCTTGTATGATAGGCAGAGATCGTCTCTGAGTAGACAATATGCGACAGAGTATAGGTGGAATTTTTTTAGATGGTCAGCATAGGGCATCTGCTTTAGGCCTGTGATTCTTTTAGTGAGGTATTTATGCGGCCTTTCCAGTTGTTGCAGATGTCTTGAGAGGTACATACTAAATGAGGTGTTGTATTCTATAATGGGTCTAATGAGGGATGAGTACAGTGAGACAATGACCTCCTTTTTTCTGGATGAAAAGCCCTTAGTGATGAGGTGTGCCACATAGAAGGATTTCCTGACTGTTGTGGCGATGTGGTTATCGAAGGTGAGACCACTGTCCACCTGTGTCCCTAAGTCTCTTATCACACTTTCAGTGTTTAGTGTACTGCCACCTATGTGGTAATTCACCAGTACATGTTTTTACCCAAAGGGGATAACTATACATTTCTTGGTATTGAGCTTGAGCCCATAGCTTTGGCACCAAGCATCTGTTTCTGTAAGGCCCTTCTGTAGAATATCCACATCATTTGGGGATTCAATAATGGCTCCTAGTTTGCAGTCATCTGTGAACTTTATTAGCCAGAGTCCCTCAGTGTTGGCCTGTACTTCAGAGAAGTAGATGCCAAACAAGGGTGGTCCCAGAACTGAACCCGGAGGTACTCCACTTGTCACTTGTCTGGAGCTGGATTTGGAGTCAGCTACTTTTACAGTGTGGGTTCTGTCAGTAAGCCAGTTGGCAACCCATAGAGTGACGTAGGGATTAATGCCCAGCTTAGTAAGTTTATCTATGATTCCAGAGTGGGGGATGGTGTCAAAGGCCTTGGCGAGGTCCAGATAGGCTCTGTGGACCGCCTTACCCTCATCCACAGCTCTGGAGACTGATTCTAAGAAGTCAATCAGGTTCAGGAGACAAGATCAGCCCTTCACAAACCCAAACTGGGGGGGGGGGGTCCAGTGTTTGAAGATTGCCAATGTCTTTGTTTATAAGTTCCATGATAATACATTCCATGGCCTTGCAGATCAGGCTCCTCAGACTGATGGGGCAGTAGTTCCCAGGATCCAAGGTGGATCCTTCCTTGTGGAGTGGGATAACTGTAGCTGTGTGCCACTGAGTGGGCATGAAGCCTGGCGTGAGGCTATGATTAAACATGACACTTAGGTGAGGTGCCAGTTAATTTTGTAGTTCATGTAGTACACAGCCCAGGATGTCGTCTGGTCCCATGAATGCTGTATTCTTAATGGTTGAAGGAGGGGTTGCTGTCAACCTGTGTCCCACTCAGTGTTCACTGGGCTCCCATCGATGTGGTAATTAATGGGAAATGAGTTTTTCCCAAAGGAGATGATGATGCATTTTTTTGCATTAAACTTAAGGCCATGGTTTTGACACTAGTCATTGGTCTCAGTGAGGCCTTTCAGTAGGATGTCTACATTACTTGGGGAGTTAGTAATTGTTCCCAGCTTACAGTTGTCTGCAAACTTGGTCAGCCAGAGTCCCTCCATGTTGGCCTGGACCTCTGAGAAGTAGATGCCAAACAGGAGAGGATCCAGAATGATCCCTGTGGGACTCCATTCATGACTGGTCAGCAGTCTGACTTGGAGCGTGTTACTTTCAAACTATGGGTTCTGTTTGCAAGGCAATTTGCAACCTACCTAATGATATAGAGGTTGATGCCTAGATTGGTGAGTTTATCAATAATTTCTCAGTGGGGAATGGTATTAAAGGCCTTGGCCAGATCAAGATAGGCTGTATGAACTGCCTTGCCCTCATCCACAGCTCTGGTGACTCAAAGAAGTCAACCAGGTTGAGCAGGCATGATCTACCTTTCACAAAACCAAACTGTGTGGGAGCTAGAGTTTGGAGATTCCCCTATATTCTTATTAATTAGGTCCATGATGATGCGCTCCATAGCCTTACATATCAGACTCATCAGGCTAATGAGGTGATAATTCCCAGGGTCTGTAGTTGCTCCCCATTTATGGAGAGGGATAATTGTAGCAGTGTGCCATTCAGTAGGGACAAAGCCTGAGGTGAGGCTGTGACTGAACAGAGCACACAGATGTGATGCCAGGTCACTTTGCAGTTCATGTAGAACACATCCAGGGTATTGTTGGGTCCCATGGAAGCTGTATTCTTGGCCTTGGACAATGCAGCTTTAACCTGTGCTGCAGTAATGCTGGGTGCCTGGCATTCCTCCAGTATTGTAATTGGTCCTTTGGGGGGAGAAAGAGAGAGGGGTAAAGTCGGCACTGAATCTGTCGGCCACTATGATGGCACTGTTGGCTCAGTATAGGAGGTACCATTGTGCAGTAACTCAGCAAACCTGGGCATTGCCATGGAGATTCTTGATGCAACTATAGAAGGCTTTGTGGTTGTTTTTAGTGTATGTCACAATTCTGCCTTCATAGCTGGCTTTAGAGGTTTTGATGAGGGATCTCAACTTTTTGTTGAGGCTAATAATGATGTTTTTCCAGTCTTGGGACTTCACCTTTTTCTGCAACAGTTTCTTCCTTCTGTTGTATAGTTTATTAATTGCAGGAGACCACCAGATTGGCTTACTTTGTTTGGAGGAGAGTGTCTTGGTTCTGTCAGGTTTGACAAGTTTCCATGCATTTATGTACGTGTTCGTACAGTGCATTGGTGTATGATTCGGAAGTCATGCATCTATTTTCCATTGACATAGGTACTGTGAAGTTAGCCACTTCTGTTTTTAGGAACCCAAAGTCAGCTTTGAAGAAGTTATTCATGGTGGTTACCTTTGTGTGGGTGTGGGGGTGTGGGTGAGATGTGAATTTCCATGGTGATTAGTTTGTGGTCGGATCTAACCAGGGAGGAATTGACTATTGGTATAGAGCAATGGTTGCCCACATTAGTAAAAACCAGGTCAAGGATGTTACTTCCTCTAGTGGGGGTAAGAATGAGCTGGTCCAGGCTATTGGAACTGATGAATTCCGGGAAATGTTGGGCCAGTGTATTCGTGCATGAGTAGTTTTCCCAGTTGATGGAGGGGTAGTTGAAGTCACCTAGTATGAGTGCGTTGGGTTGTACCCTAATAGTTTACAGGGTGCTTAGGAATTTGGACTGAGAGTCTTAGGAATTGGTTGGGGACCTATAGCAGGCTATGACCTGAATTGCTGTCTTACCCAATTTTATTTGTACCTGAAGCATCTCAGATGTGTTATGCTGGGCTACTAATCTGGAGGTGTGCATATTCTTTATGAATATGGAGACACCACCACCTTTGGAGGTTTGGTCCATGTTCTGGAGCCGAAATGTGTGGAATGAGTTATAGCCTGGTAGCACAGGGGTGCTTTCTGCTGCTTTAAATCAGGTCTCTGTTACAGCAAAAATGTCGATGTTCTCCATTTTGAGGAGTGCTTCGAGCAAGTGCATCTTGAGATTTAGACTTCTAGCACTGAGCAGCATGATCATCAGAATGCATTTATTTATAGCTGTGACAGTGGTAATTTGCTCTTTGGAACATCGCTTAAAAAGGCACTATAGGGAAGGCAAGAGCCTTAGCCAGTATCCGGAAATCCAGGGGTGACAGATGCAGGCCGTCTCTGGCAAAGCATCAAGGTCTATCAATCATGTCATTCCAAGCAGACAGATACGGGATCCCCTTAGAATGACACCAGAAACTTAGCCAATTGTTGAAGTCAGTCATTTTCTGCTTGTACTGCGGTATCATTCTGGGCGATAGTAGGATGCTGTTCAGGGCTAAGGTCATACCTGGCTGGGCCACATAATACGAGAGCTCCTCCATGTCTCTTCTCATGTAGTCCAGGGAGGTGCATCTCAGGTCATCCACACCCACATTGACAGTGACAGAGTCATACTTGTACTTGTTGTAGAGTGACCTGAGTGCGTGTGTTATGTGTCGGATTCTGGCACCTGATATAGACAGCTAACTGTTACCTTATCCTTATTCAACCTAGTGAGTGGGACCTCAGTGTGCCTCACTATCAAATCATCTATGATTAGTGCATTGGGCAAGCTGTTTTGCCTTAGGGGCTTAGGTTGAGGAGCACACTGTGTAGGTGAGCTATGTGTCTTGTGGTTTGTGCTGTGTTGTGGTGGTCGAGTGTGTTTCTGCCTTGTAGGTGTCTGCTGTTTGGGTAGATTTCTATTGACAGCCTCCATGAAAGTGGGTGTGTGGTTTGTGTTTTTATATGAGAGCTGTGATGGTAGGTGTTCTGGAGGGTGATGTGTTGCGTGTGGTGTGGTGCAGGTGTTGACCTTCTCCTCTTGACCAGCTATTCCGGTCTTGGCTTGAGAGTGCATGGCTTCTAATTTGGATATATAAGTGCATCTCTCACAAGTCTGAGTGTTGGGAGGTAAGAGAAGAGGATGTCTGTGTACATGAGGCAGTTGCTACACTGCATCAGAATGCCCAAGTTCATCAGGTTAATAGGAGAAAGTACAGGGAACTGACCTTTAGACATGCCAGAAAGGATGGTCATTATTACTAAGTACTGGAGCTGTTTCCTTAAATATTCCTTATACAGGAAAAATGTCACTCAAGGTGTCTGAGTCTGTAAGGAGCACTGCCAAACACTTGAGGGGAAACTAATACGTAGACCTTGAAAATTTAAGGATGAAGTATTTAGGCAAATATTCTGAAGTTAGAAAGAAATCAAGCAGTACTTACTGAAAAATAAAGAATGAGCTTGTCAAGAATGATGAAAAGAGGGGAGTCGCATGAATGCCTACTGCCTGGCTACTACTAATGCTGGTCTCAGCACAGCTTCACTCTGTTGGGATACAGTACTCCTTTGCTTCTTCTCTCACCAGAAGCAAAATGTTAGCACCAATCCAAAGAAGAGAAACAGGCCACAGCCTGTTTGGTGATCCACCGTCTTGTCCCAGATGATGCAAGAGTC